>NC_045440.1:107150013-107407766 GCF_002776525.5 Piliocolobus tephrosceles | reverse complement strand
TTTTTTTTTTTTTTTTTTTTTAGCAGATCACTTTTTTTCAAACAAAATTTGATATAGAATCAATATACAGTAATCAAATAATATCAGAATGATGCTGGCTAAAGAGAGTAAGAAGCCTAGATCCCTATCCATTTAAGCCTCATTTTTACCTGTCATAGCAGTCTCTCAGATACTGCTACAAAACATAGGACTCCATCATCTCTGAAGTCCCTTCTAATTTCTAACATAATTCTTTAATCTCCCTTTGGAACTTAATATAATACTTCAGCTATTCCTCTTTTTGTAATCTCTTGCAATTCCAACTTCAACTAAGGATTAAAATATTTATTTAATAAACCAAGTTTTACAGTCTCAGAATTTAACTCCTCCATTTCCTCATTTTTCACATTCAATTGATTTACAAACCTTGCTTGTTCTGATGCCTAAATAACTCAGATTTCTCTCCTTTACCTATTGTCTTGCCAACCTCTTAAATCAGGTTAACTATGCCTATTGAAACAACCCTCTCTTAGGTCTTTCTACCTTCAGACCCCAGTCATCCCTTGACTCAATCCAATCTTCATCCTGTCTACAGAAGTTTATTTGCATATTATGCTTTCTGATCATATAGGTACCTCACTAAAAATCCTTCACTGGTTCCTGATATGAAAAAACAAGTACAAATTCCCTAAAAGTTCTAAACTACTTTCAATCTTCATCTTCTACCCCTTTTCATTCCCCATACCACTACCTCTTATCTAGGTACAACAGACTACCTAAGATTCTCTAAATTACCATGTGTTTTCCTGACTCAAGACTTTGTTCATGTTCATCATTCTGTCAAGAATGCCCACAATTCTCCATCTCCACTGCTTCACTTTTCACAATCTTATTCAATCTTTGAAGTCCAGCTTCTCTGTAATGCCTTTTCCAGTTCACCCGATCAAGTAATTTTCTCTCCAATCTGTTCCAATATTATTATCCTTCTGCCACACAGTCTTCAACATTTTCAAATTAGTTGATATATGATAATTTGTCCGGCTAGACCAGGATAATGTCTGTTTTAAATCTTTGTGCACAATGGCTGACCCACTCAAATATATTTTGGATTGCACTTAAAAGTAAAATCCAAATTATACTGTTCTTATGATGAAACTTCTCTCAAAAAACAGCAGTGGTTCATATGTGGTTCATATAATTATAGAAACATTCTAGTCATAGATTCTAAGGCTCATGATAAAAAATTACTATTCAAAGGATTAAACTAGATTACTAACCCAATTTCTGGACGATTATGAGCCTATGTAAGAAAATATTTTTAAAAGTATTCATAGCTTTATGAAGAAAAGAAATAATACCCAACAGTTGTGATGTTGGGCTTTACTGCTTTAAAAGGAATAGGTTTTCTCCAAAATTACTTAAGAATAACAGAAAATATGTAAACTTCAAAGCTTGTTAAAATTTATCAATTTATAAAATATATATATAAAATCATCCAATTTCTAATAGTTTCCTTGAAGAGTCTTATAATTAACTTTGTCCCTATAAAGCCAAAGCAGCCATTAAGCAAGAATCACCTTTATCAAGCATCAGTTTATTTTATTCTTCTTTTCTGTCTCTAGTCATGTTAGTTCTTAACCTTATCTGGTCATGACCCTCTTTGAGGTTCTGTTGAAAACTATAAAAACTCATGCATGAACATTATACAAAATTTACCATTGTGTTTTAGTAAGCCCTCTAAAATCTACCTAAGGTCTATAGCCATACTCAAAGTCCTTTGCTGCATCCACTTGGTACAACCTTAAAACATATTACACTTCTCCACTGAACCATGCTTACTTTTTTTCCAAAATTAATGGACATTATAAAATTTGAGCAATAAGTATGCATAGTGCCTTAAATATGCATAATGACTTAAACAAATAAAGTAAGTTATATTAAAACCGCAGTTAGTACAATCTGAGCAGTAAATCACTGTAAAAGAAAAAAACAGAAAAACAATACATTTACTAACTTTTAAAAAGCAAAAACAAAATAAAGAAGTCATGGATTCTAAGGGCTCATGATAAAAAATTACTATTTAAAGTATTAAACTAGGTTACTAATCCAATTTCTAGACACTTGGATTCTTAAGCAATATAATCTTTAAAGACAACACAAGGCCGGGCGCGGTGGCTCACGCCTGTAATCCCAGCACTTTAGGAGGCCAAGGCGGGCAGAATACGAGGTCAGGAGATCGAGACCA
Organism: Piliocolobus tephrosceles; assembly: GCF_002776525.5. Taxonomy (NCBI): domain Eukaryota; kingdom Metazoa; phylum Chordata; class Mammalia; order Primates; family Cercopithecidae; genus Piliocolobus; species Piliocolobus tephrosceles. The sequence goes on along the minus strand of NC_045440.1, from coordinate 107,405,542 downwards.
TCCTGGCTAACACGGTGAAACCCCATCTCTAATAAAGAATACAAAAAATTAGCCGGACGTAGTGGCGAGCACCTATAGTCCCAGCTACTTGGGAGGTTGAGGCAGGAGAATGGCACGAACCCAGGAGGCGGAGGTTGCAGTGAGCCGAGATTGCGCCACTGCACTCCAGCCTGGGGGACAGAGCAAGACTCTGTCTCAAAAAAAAAAAAAAAAAAAAAAGACAACACAATTATATTTATAATGAATTGTCCTTCTACTATATTAAATTAGCTGACTGTCCCCTTTAGGAATAACTTTAGTCCATACAAAAAAGAACTGCAAAAATGGGCGATAAAATATTCCATTCTTAAGTAAAACTATAGTTTCCAACAACCCTTACTTAATGCAAAAACTTTTTAAATTTTCATTTATTTATTTATTTATTTATTTATTTATTTATTTATTTAGAGATAGGGTCGTGCTCTGTCACCCTGGCTGCAGTACAGTGGTGCGATCTCAGCTCTCTGCAGCCTTGACTTCCCTGGGCTAATGTAATCCTCCCACCTCAGAGTAGCTGGGATAAAAAAAAGGTGCACACTACCACATCTGGGATAATTTTACTTTATTTTATTATTTATTTTTTTGTGTGTGTGGAGATAGGGTCTCACTATATGGCCTAGACTGGTTGAGAACTCCTGGGCTCAAGTGATGTGCCTGCCTCAACCTCCCAAAATTCTAGCATTACAGGAATAAGCCACTGTGCCTGGCATGTGTCTTTAATATTGTTAATGTTTTCCTTATGTTGTAGTCCTTACATTCTACTCAGTATGATTTAACTATCTTAAAATGTTTCTGAAATACGCAAATAAAATAAGTAAAATAAAATGTTATATTATTTTTGTAAAATGAATTTTCTTTTTTCATTTACTTTATAATTTTAAACTATCAGAGATATATTTCCTTCAAAATTGACAACTGAAAGGAAAAAAGAGACTATTCTTTTTGGTGAAATAGTTATGAATGTGTGTTATACTTTCTGGTAGGTGACTTCTTGACAAGGAATAGAGAAATAGCATGAGTGTGTAACGTATGCCAGTGGTCCATATAATAGGGCATTTTCCTTTTTAGAATATATATTTATTAATTGAATGTATAGGAGAAAAAAAGTTTGTAAAGTAATTTATCTTTTGCCAGTATTAATAGTATTCTTATGATACTAAAAGTATACTCCATGGAAATAAATGCCCCTAATGTATTTTGGCCTCCAGGATAGACACAAAAATGCATACTATGGAGTACTTCTGACACGTTACAGAAATACTAATACTCTATACTTATTCTAATAGTAAACTAACTCAAGTAAACAAAAAGTTCTTAAAATAATTTTTTTTTTTTTTTTTTTGAGACAGAGTCTAACTCTGTTACCCAGGTGCAATCTCGCCTCCCTGCAACCTCTGCCACTCGGGTTCAAGTGATTCGCCTGCCTCAGCCTCCTGAGTAGCTGGGATTACAGGCACCTGCCACCACGCCCCGCTAATTTTTGTATTGATTTCTAATACTAAGGCCACATAGTCTGCCTCAGGAAAAATTACGTTCCTAGTTGTAGCAGTTACCAGGACCTATCGGAAAAACAATGGTATAAAAAGTGGGGGAATGGAGGTAGAAGATGAAAGATATGCTTAATAATTCCTTGTTTTAGCTGAGTCCTTGTATCCAGGTTTCTAAATTACTTATAAAGCATCTATTTACTTTGCAAAGCAGAATAGGATTTTGACTAATGATACTACAGTGAGATATGCAGAGAAACAAAGACCTAATAAAAATTTTATGTATAAATTATTTTTATATTACCTATAGAAAGGATATAAATACTACATCTTCTCCTTACACCACCCAAGTTTAACCAAGTACTATTAATGAATATCAAATAGCATTGTTTCTCATTCAATATAGTCTATCCTTGCTCTTGGTCTTGCCTGAATAAACATGCCCATTTTTCAAGGTCCAATTCATGCCCTACATTCATTATATACCAAACTTAAACAAAACAAAACAAAACAAACTACATGGGCCGAGTGTGGTGGCTCATGCCTGTAATCCCAACACTTTGGGAGACTGAGGCGGGTGGATCACCTGAGGTCAGGAGTTCGAGACCAGGCTGGCCAACATGGCAAAACCCCATATCTACTAAAAATACAAAATAATAATAATAATAATAATAATAATAATAATAATAATAATAATAAATTAGCTGGGCATGGTGGCACAGCTACTTGGGAGGCTGAGTCAGGAGAATCGCTTGAACCCAGGAGGCAGATGTTGCAGTGAGCCAAGATAACGCCATTGCACTCCAGCTTGGGTGACCACGTGAGACACTGTCTCAAAAAACAAACAAACAAACAAACAAAACAACAACACTACATGAACTGGCTGATTTCTCTTTCTCTTTTTTCTTGATTACTAAGCACATTAAATGTAAATTATTTGCAAGTGAATATAGCCTTTGAAAATGGTAAGTTTAAGGCAGGAATTTTCAGTACCTACTATACAATTGGAGGCAGTGTATTTAATCTACACAACTCAATAAAGTTGATACGAGTCATTTAATCTACAAAACTCAGTAAAGTTGATATTGATATTCTAATTTTACAGATAAGAAAATCAAGTGTCAAAGAGGTAAATTTTCCCAAACACACAAGTAGCAAGAGGTTAAATCCTGCATTCAAAATCAAGGCCATTTGGTTTCAAATCCTATGAAAAAGATTCAGTAAAATAATATTACATTCAATAAAATATATTCTAGTCCAGTGCATCAATTCTTACTGACAAGAAAAGTTATTTATTGTACCTCTCAAAAGACCTAAATTACTATTATTATCTCAAAGGAAATTCTCTTAGACTTTTTAATCAACATTATTATTGATTAAAATGCTATTCATGAAAATTCACTGTAAGAGTTCTAGAGTATTCTTATTTTCTAAAAATCATAATGCACCCATATGCATTTTATTACCAAAACTCTTAGAATATTAAGATAAAGCAGAAATTAAGAACTTGTTGCTTAATAATGTGATAGATTATATATATAATATTGAACTTTTTTATTCCTATTAATAAATGATTACACAGATAATCAAATAATATTAGAAATGGTTTTATATTCCTATTTAAATAAAATTCTATTTTACTTATTTGAAAAAAGGATTTAAGGCAGTTCACAATTAAATTGTGATCTGGCATCAACAGTGCTCTAAAAGAGAAATAAAAACCACATGGATCAATTTTCTCGAAAACTTCAGAAAACAATTATATGAACATTTTTGCTAAACTAAAAGATTTATAAATTTTTTAAATAAAAAATGATGTTTCAGTTGTAGACATAAATTGGGATAGACATAAAAATGCACATTGTAGGATCTCTCTGATATGATAATTACCTAATATAACCATATTAACTAATACCAAGGATTAATCATCTAGGCTTTAATAGGAAGTTGTGTTGCCATTAAACCTAGGGTCATTTGCCTTTAAATATTTATAAAGTATTATGCATTTTACATGATAGCAATCATTTTTATTTATAATTCTAGATGTTAATTTTATCTTTTTCTGCAAGATTTAGACAGTATTTGCTTGTCTTAAAGAAAAGTCCATTTTTTCATTAAAATAAAACTTTACATAAAATTGAAGAAAGTTTAAATTCATTTCAGAATTTTCTCTCTCATCATTTCCATTAACAAGCCTTCAAGGAACAAGAAGTTTATGACTTGGTATATAAATAATTTCCAGAAACAATCAAGCTCATTAAAATGCTATTAGGCAACTAAAATACCTCTTCATTCATCCTAATATGACTCCTTTCAACTCCTAATCATGCCAACATAGTTACTCTTCTTTCTATTACAGTATTGTACTTGATAAGTATCAACTTCTATAGGTAGCATGTCTGTAATTACCCCTAAAGATACAGATTACTAAGAAAAAGTTAAGCAAATTAAAAGAAAATAAAATACTACATTAACTTTCATTTATCACTAAAAGCAATATTAATTTAATAACTTCTTATATATAATTTCTTCTTAGCTCTCAGGCACAAAAACCAATACTTGTTAGACACTATTGAAGACTATGATATCCTCTCTTTACTTTTGGAGAAGTATACTAAATCACAGTGAAATTATAAGCATGAATTAAGTACAATCTTAATTTAGACAAAAAAATTAAGTGTATAAATGTAAACAGTAATTTCTCATATCAGCTTATTTAAAAGCCCCCAAATGTTCTTCCTAAAATCAGTTTAGGATGCATACAAAGGAACTTCTGAGTTCCTTCATTATTTTATCATATCCTTTGAAGAGCTGGGGAAATATAATGGCACTTACTTTACGTATAACCAAAGCATGAATTAGAGTTTATCAATTTGCTTAACTTAAAAATATTAATAGTAGTTAATGTAAGCATTATAACATACCATGTTACTTCCAAGTTTGTCACATTTAATGGAGCAAATTCAGAGAGCTCTTCCAAATACAGCAATCAATCTTTAAGATGCTTAAAAGGTTTACTGAAAGCCATGAGGAAAAACCTCTTCATGAATCTTAAAATGTTTCCTAAACAAATCAGACTCTGTCTCAATACTTCTATATGTGAAAAGTCACACCAATTTCTCTGATGAATGTAAAAGACTTTAAAATATTTGTCTCATGAAAGTATTTATATATAATAATTGGTTATGACAAAAATAATAAAACATCTTGGTTTCACTATAATTAACATTATAATCACTTATATAGATTCACTAACTTACTTGGTTTGATTAAACAAAAAACCAAAATGGCAAGAGAAAGATAATTTTGTTTTTTTCTTACCAGAGAAAAGGTTGTGTTTATTTATTTTTAACAATGTGGCAGTCATAAGAAATAATATAAGCGTTGTAACAGAAAAACATTATTTTAGAAACTAAGATAAAAGAATATGTGAAAACATTTTATGGTAACCCCTTCCTGAAAGCAGTGATTATATTACTAATAAGGTCTAATAGTATTTAATCATATTTACCTGTCTCTATCTGGAGAATAATGGTCATCCATGACACGATGTCTATCCATTCGGCTAATTGTATTATAATGTCCGGTAGTAGTGCGTGTCCCTCGAAGCCCCTGTTCCACATTCCGACTACAACAACAAGATCTATTAAGTATCTTAGTAAACCATTTGAAACACTAAGAAATGAGGTTTATTTTAAAGCACAGTAGAAAAAGACAAAATCACTATATGGTGAAGTCCAAATTTTGTTTTCACTAATTGCATCTCTGGTTAAAGGTGTAAGTTTCAGTGGAAGGTTGACAGTTAAATAAGATTACTGCTATAACAGATGCAGCATAAGGAGCTCAAATTAAACTAATAACAGTGGGGATATGATAAGGACTATCAAAGTTATTAAAGGATGACTACCAGGTCTCCAGTACTGATATTCAATAATATGCTCAAGAGGATGAGTAGATTTGTATGGAGAAAATATGTTCAGTGTTAGACACATTTGTATACATGACCTATAGGATTGCAGATAGGGATGCCTCATAGGTGGTTGGACATGAGTTCAGAGCTTAGGGGAACAAGTCAAAATTTGCACACTTTGCGCCATCTCCCTTGATACCACTCTAGTCCAAACTACCATCATTGTGAATATGCCATAAAAATAGCTACCTGAGCTGGGTGTGGTGGCTCATGCCTGTAATCCCAGCACTTTGGGAGGCTGAGGTGGGCAGATCACCTGGGGTCGGGAGTTCAAAACCAGTCTGACCAACATGGAGAAATCTCGTCTCTACTAAAAAATAAAAAATGAGCAAGGCGTAGTGGTGCATGCCTGTAATCCCAGCTACTCGGGTGGTTGAGGCAGAAGAATCACTTGAACTCGGGAGGTGGAGGTTGTGGTGAGTGGAGATCCCACCACTGCACTTTAGCCTGGGCAACAAGAGCAAATCTCTGTCTCAAAAAAAAGGAAAAAAAAAAAAAAAGCTACCTAAGTAATCTCTTGCTTCAACTCTTACCTCATCCCTGATGACATGCAACAGCTCTTTAAAACACAATTAAGACATGGCATGTCATGTTGTAGGATGAAAGATAGGAGTCCAGTTTTTAATTTATTCCACTGGTGAGCTAATTTTCCTATTCTGTCTGACCCGCCCTTTCCATATTAATTGTAGTGCCACTTTATCATCATATGTCAAGTTCACACATAAATATCACTATAAATGCATATATATTATTCTTTTACTATCGATTCCCTTCGATATGTCTATTTTGCTGCTGTTATTCAAGTTCCATCCTAGTTTTAATTATTCTTGCCTGCTGGCAAATTTTTCTCTTCTTTTTTCAAAATAGATTTATTGGTATTTTATTTGCACATAAAATTTTGATTGTTATGGCATTAGATTTATAAACTAATTTATGGAAAATTGATATCTTTATTATAGGAAGTTATTCTACCCATGCATAGGGTGTATCTCTCATTGATTGCTTACCCAAAGTTTTACATCTTACTTAAAAAGATCCTGTGAATTCTTAGTACATGAATTGTTAGATACTTTGGGTTACTTTTGAGAATAGCACTTACATTTTATTGTATTTTCCAATTAGTAACTGCTAATTTTATAAGTTGATCTATAGACAGCTATTTGGCAGAACTCCTATATCAGTTTTAATATTTTGATTATATTGGATTTCCTGTGTAGATAATCCTATCATTAACAAATAATGATGATTTTCACCTCTTCTCTTCCAATCCTGAAATCTCTTATTTCCTTTCCTTAACACTTTTCAGGACCTGAAGCACTATTTCAAACAGTGACAATATTAATGAACATCCATCTCTTATTTTTGCTATTAATGTAAATTCTGCTAAAGTTTTTCCATTATAATGCTTGCTTTATTAAGCCTTTACGAAGTGTAGGTGGTTTTCTTCTAGTTTACTATCTTATGTGAATAGAAGTTGAACAATAAAATTCTTTTTCTGCCTCTAGTAAGATTTATTTCCCCATTAGTCCATTAATATGATGAATTATCATAACAATTTTTCTGGTGTATCACTGCCATGATTTAAACTCATGGTTAGATTTACTTAAAGTAAGATTTTTTACATATGTTTGTAACTAAAATGGGCTTCTTAAGCTGGGCACAGAGGCACATACATAGTCCCAGCATCTGAGCCTAGAGGACTGCTTGAGCCCAGGAGTTTGAGGCTAGCCTGGGCAACATAGTGAGACTCTGTCCTTGAAAAAAAAAAAAGAAAAAAGAAAATGGAATACATACATATTTTATTATGCTTTAAGAATTAGAACTAAGGTTATGTTAGTTCCAGAAAAAGAATTAGGCAACTTCCCTTCTTTATCTGTTTCTAGAGCCAGTTGTATAGAACAGATATTAGTTCTCAAACACTTGGTTAAAACTTACCCATAATAACTTTTTAGTCTGGAATTCTCTTTATGGATGGATCGGGGGAAGACAGTAGTTTGTCTTTGAGTACCGTTTCAACCTATTTGCTGGTTGTTATTTATTATTATTATTTAAATGTTTTTTTTTTGAGACTGAGTTCCACTCTTCTTCCCCAGATTGGAATACAATGGCAGAATCTCAGCTCTCTGCAACCTCCACCTCCCGGGTACAAGCAATTCTCCTGTATTGGCCTCCCAGGTAGCTGGGATTACAGGCACCTGTCACCACGCCTGGCTAATTACTTTGGATTTTTAGTAGAGATGGGGTTTCACCATGTCGGCGAGGCTGGTCATGAACATTGGCTGTTATTTTATTTAACTTTCATTTCTTCTTGTGTCAATTTTAATATATCTATTTCAGAAATTTAACCATTTTGCCTAGATTAACAAATTTAGTAACAAAATTTCATAATGATTATTATTTTTAAAGTATTTTTCTTATCTGTAGTTGTTTCCCTTTTTCAATGTTTTATTTGTTTATAACGCTCATTTTTCATGTACAGTCCTTTTATTGTATTGATGTCACCAATCTTTTCAAATAACTAACTTTTGGGTTAACAAACATTCTTATCTTCACTTCTTTTTCTTACTGTCTGTGCCTCATTTTGTGTCAGTTTCACTGATTTTTCCCTAATCTTTATTAATTCCCTCCTTCATATTTCTTCAGGACTTTCTCCATTGTTCTATACTGTTTCCTAAATTCAGTGTTTATTTAGTTCTCTATTTTCATTAAAATTTTTTTGTCAAGTAAACATTGCACATATTTATGATATACATGATGTTTTGATATGACAAGTAAACATTGCACATATTTATGGTATACATGATGTTTTGATATGACAAGTAAACATTGCACATATTTATGGTATACATGAAGTTTTGATATGTGTATACATTGCAGAATGGCTAAATCAAACTATTTAACATTTGCACTACCTCAAATATTTATTCTTTTGTGTGAGAACACTTTACTCTCTCAGAAATTTTCAAATATATATTAACTATAGTTACCATTATATACAGTAGATCTCTTGAACTTATTCCTCTTGTCTAAGTGAAATTTTGAGTCTTTTGACCTATATCTCCCCAATCATCTCACCCCACCAGGCTCTTTTCTCTGTTTCAGAGACTGCAACTTTTTAGATGCTACATATAAGTTAGATCATCTGGTATTTGTTTTTTATACCTGGCTTATTTCACCTAACATAATGACCTCTAGGTTCAACTATGTTGTCAGAAATGACAGAATTTTCTTCTTTTCAAAAGTTGGAATAGTATTTCATTGTGTATATTAACATTTTTATTACCTGTATATCTGTTGATGACAGTTTCATTCCGTATCAATTCTGTTGTGGATAATGTTGCAATGATCACGGGAGTGCAGATATCTTTTTAAATATTAATTTTTTAACTTTGTGAGTACATAATAGGTGTATGTATTTATGGAATACAGGAGATATATTGATAAGGGCACAAAATACCTAATAATCCCAACATAGAAAATGGGAAATCCATCCCTTCAAGCATTTATCTTTTGTGTTACACAGAATCCAATTATACTTTTTTTTTTCTTTTTTTGAGACAGAGTCTTGCTTTGTTGCCCAGGCTGGAGTGCAGTGGTGCAATCCTGGTTCACTGCAACCTCCACCTCCCGGATTTCAGCGATTTTCCTGCCTCAGCCTTCCAAGTAGGTGGGACTATAGGCGTGCACCACCACGCTCGGCTAATTTTTGTATTTTTAGTAGAGATGGGGTTTCACCATATTGGCCAGGCTGGTCTTGAACTCCTGACCTCATGAACCATCTGCCTTGGCCTCCCAAAGTGCTGGGATTACAGGTGTAAGCCACTGTGCCTGGCCCCAGTTATACTCTTTTAGTTATTTCTAAATGTACAATTGAATTATTTTGACTATAGTTGCGTTGTTGTGCTATCAAATTCTAGGTTCTATTTATTATTTCCATTCTTTGTATCCATTAACCATCGCCACATCCCCTTTACCCCCGCTACCCATCCCAGCCTCTGGTAATCATCCTACTAGTCTCCATCTCCATATGTTAAATTGTTTTGATTTTTATATCCCACAAATAAGTGACAACATGCAATGTTTGTGTTTCTGTGCCTGACTTATTTCACTTGACATAACAACCTCCAGTTCCATCCATGTTGTTACAAATGACAGGATCTCATTTCTTTCTGGCTGAATAGTACTCCATCATGTATAAATACATTTTCTGTATCCATTAATCTGCTGATGGACATATAGGTTGCTTCCAGATCTTGGCTATTGTGAACAGTACTTCAACAAACATAACAGTGCAAATATCTCTTTGATATACTGATTTCCCTTCTTTTGGGTATATACCAAGGAGTGGGATGTTGGATCATATAGTAGCTCTATTTTTAGTTTTTTGAGGAACCTCCAAACCGTTCTCCATAGTGGTTGTACTAATTTACATACCAACCAATAGTGTACAAGAATTCCCTTTTCTTCACATATTTGCCAGCATTTGTTATTGTTTTAGGATATAAGCCATTTTGACTGGGGTGAGATAATATGTCATTGCAGTTTTGATTTGCATTTCTCTGATGATCAGTGATGTTGAGAATCTTCTGATATGCCTGGTTGCTATTTGTATGTCTTCTTTTGAGAAATCTCTATTAAAATCTTTTACCCACTTTTTAACTGGCTTATTGGAATTTTTTTCCTATAGAGTTGTTTGAATTCCTAATACTTTCTGGCTACTAATCCCTTTTCAGATGGATAGTTTCTTTGCAAATATTTCCTCCCATTCTGTGGGTTGTGTCTTCATTTTGTTATTTCCTTTGCTGTACAGAAGCTTTTTAACTTGATACGATCCCTTTTGTCTACTTTTTTTTTTTTTTTTTTTTGAGACAGAGTCTCACTCTGTCGCCCAGGCTGGAATGCAGTGGCACGATCTCGGCTCACTGCAAGCAGCTCTGCCTCCCAGGTTCATGCCATTCTCCTGCCTCAGCCTCCCAAGTAGCTGGAACTACAGGCGCCCGCCACCACGCCCACCTAATTTCTTTTTCTTTTTTTTCAATAGAGACGGGGTTTCACCATGTCAGCCATGATGGTCTCGATCTCCTGACCTCTTGATCCGCCTGCCTCGGCCTCCCAAAATGCTACGATTACAGGCAAAAGCCACCGTATCCTTTTGTCTACTTTTGCTTTGTTTGCCTGTGTGTGGAGTATTACTCAAGAAATTGTTGCCAAGATGAATGCCCCAGAGAGTTTCTTGAATGTTTTTTTTTGTAGTAGTTTCACAGTTTGAGGTATTAGATTTAGGTCTTTAATCCATTTTAATTTGATTTTTGTATATGGCAAGAGATAGGGGTCAAGTTTCATTATTATTCATATAGATATCCAGTTTTCCCAGCATCATTTATTGAAGAGACTTTCCTTTCTCTAATGTATGCTCTTGGCACGTTTGTCAAAAATGAGTTCACTGTAGGTGTATGGATTTGCTTCTGGGTTCTCTATTGTGTTCCACTGGTCTACATGTCTGTTTTTATGGCAGTATCATGCTTTTTCAGTTACTATAGCTCTGTAGCATAATTTGAAGAAAGGAATGTGATTCCTTCAGTTTTGTTCTTTTTGCTCAGAATAGTTTTGGCTATTCTGGGTCTTGTGTGGCTCCACATGAATTTTAGAATTATTTCTCCAATTTCTGTGAAGAATGCCATTGGTATTCTGATACGGATTGCACTGAATCTGTAGATTGCTTTGGGTAGTATAGAAAGTTTAACATCACTGATTATACCAATCCATGAATGTGAAATATCTTTCTATTTTTGTGTGTGTCATCTTCAATTTCCTGCACCAATGTTTTAGTTTTCATTGTAGAGATCTTTCATTTCTTTCATTAAGTCAATTTCTAGGTATTTAATTTTATTTGTGATTGTTATAAATGGAATTACTTTCTTGATTTCTTTTTCAGATTGTTCACTGTTGCCATATAGAAATGCTACTGATTTTTGTATGTTGATCTTGTATCCTGAAACTTTACTGAATTTATCAGTTTGAATAGTTTTTGGTGGAGTCTTTAGGTTTTTCCAAATATAAGATCATGTCATCTGCAAGCAAGAATAACCTGACTTCTAACTTTCCAATTTAGATGCCCTTTATTTATTTCTCTTGTCTGAGTGCACTAGCTAGGACTTCCAGTACTATGTTGAATAAGAGTGGTATTCACTCTTATTCATGGCATCCTTGCTGTGTTCCAGATCTTAGAGGAAAGGCTTTCAGTTTGTCCGCATTCAGTATGATACTAGCTGTGAGTCTGTTGTATATGGCTTTTATCATGTTGAGGTATGTTCTTTGTATCCCCAGTTTTTTGAGGGTTTTTATCTTGAAAGGATATTTAATTTTATCAAAAGCTTTTTCAGCATCAATTAAAATAATCATATGGTTTTAGTACTTCATTCTGATGATATATCACATTAATTGGCTTGTGTATGTTGAATCATCCTTGCATCCCAGAGATAAATTTTACTTGGTCATGATGAACGACCTTTTTAATGTATTGTTGAATTCGGTCTCCTAGTTTTTTTGTTTTGTTTTGTCTTTTGTTTTGTTTTTTTTCCAGGATTTCTGCATCAATATTCATTAGAGATATTGGCCTATAGTTTTTTTTTTTTTTTTTTAATGCGTCTGTCTGCTTTTGGTATCAAAATAATAACGGCCTTGTAGAATGAGTTTGGAAGTATTCCGTCCTTCTTTATTTTTTGAAATAGTTTGAATAGATTTGGTATTGGTTCTTCTTTAAATGTTTGTTAGAATTTAGCATTGAAGCCATTGGGTTCAGGTTTTTCTTTACTGGGAGACTATTCATTATGGCTTTGATCTTGTCATTTGTTATTGATCTGTTTAGCTATTGGATTTCTTCGTGGCTCAATCTAGTAAGTGTCCAGGAGTTTATGCATTTCTTCTATATTTTCCAATTTATTGGCATATAGTTGCTCGCAGCAGCCACTAATTATCCTTTGAATTTCTGTGGTATCAGTTGTAATGTGTCCTTCTTCATTTCTGATTTTGTTTATTTGGGTCTTCTCTCTTTTTTCCTCTGTTAGTCTGGCTAAAGGTTTGTCCATTTTGTTTATCTTAAAAAAAAAAAAAAAAACCTGTTTCATTGATCTTTTGTATTGTTTTCTATCTATCTTAAAGTCAATAACTCTTAGATTTGCTCTTTTGAGTCTATTTTCTAGATCTTGTAGGTGTGCTTCACTGTTTTTTATTTGTTTTTCTTTTGTTTGCTCTTTGCATTTTCAAATGGCCTCTTGAAGGTCACTAATTCTTTCTTCTGCTTGATCTATTCTGCTCTTAAGTGACACTGATGCATTCTTCAGTATTTAATCACATTTTTCAACACCAGAATATCTGTTTGATTATTTTTAATTATTTCAATCTCTTTGTTAAATTTACCATAGAATTCAGAATTCCTTCTCTGTGTTATATAGAATTTCATTGAGTTTCCTCAAAAGAGCAATTTTGAATTTTCTATCTGAAAGGTCACATCTGTTTCTCAAGCATTGGTCCCTGGTGCCTTATTTAGTTCCTTTGGAGAAGTCATGTTTTCCTGGATGATCCTGATGCTTATAGATGGTCTTTGGTGTCTTGGCATTGAAGAGTTAGGTATTTATTGCAGTCTCGGCTTGTTGTGCCCATCCTTCTTGGGAAGGTTTCCCAGGTATTCAAAGGGACTTGGGCCCCAAGCCCAATAATGCTGTTTTTTGCAGACTCATAGAGGTACCACTTTGGTGGTCTTTGATAAGATCCAGAATAATTCTCTGGATCACCAGAGACTCTTATTCTTTTCCCTTATTTTCTCCCAGACAAATGGAGTCTCTTTCTCTCTCTCTGCTGAGCTGCCTGGAACTGGGGTTGTGGTGATGCAAACACCCCTGTGGTTACCACCACTGGTTCTGTACAGTGTCAGACCTGAAGCCAGAACAGCATTGGGTCTTACCCAAGGCCCACTGTAACCACTACTTAGCTACTATTGCCTATGTTCACTCAAGGTCCTAGGGCTCTACAATCACCAGATGGCAAAGCCAGCCAGGTTTGGGTCCTTCTCTTCAAGGTGGTAAGTTCCCCTAGGCCCTGAGCAGATCCACAGGTGCTATCTGGGGGCTATGGATTGGAGTCAAACACCTTAGAAATTTGCCTAATGTTCTATTCTACTGTGGCTAAGCTGGCTCTCAAACTACAACATAAAGTCCTTTCTGCTCTTCCCTCCCCTTTCCACAGGCAGAAGAGCCCCTCCCTGTGGGATCTACCACCACTGGCCCACAAGGGGGTTCTGTCAGGCCACTGCAATGTTCACTGAAAGCCCAAGATTTCTTCTGTCAGTTTGTGGTGAATGCTGCCAGGCCTGTGACTCACCTCTCAGGGAAATAGGCTCCCCTCTGGCCCAGGGCAGGTACAGAAATGCTAAGCTTATACTAACTTTGTACTCAGGGACTCCATGAGCCTGTTGCTCTAACCCACTGTGACTGAGCTGACATCTAAGGTGCAAGACAAAGTCATGTTAGTTTTCCGTCTGTTTTTCTCAAACAGAAGCAGTCTTTCATCATAGCCGCCACAGGTGGGAATGTGCTGAGTTGCCCGTGAAGCCTGCACATCTCAGAGCCCAAAGCCCTACAGCATAGTTTCTGGGTATCACTGCTGGTTATTCAGTGCCCAGGGGGCCTTTATTCAGCAGGTGATTAATCCTGCAGGACTGAGTCCTTCCTTTCAAGTCAGCAACTTCCTTTTGGCTCGTGTTTGTCTAGAAATATGCCAGAGCTAGGGCCTGGAATGGAGGCTTCATGACTCTGCCTAGTTCCCTCTCCTACTGTGGCTGAGCTGGTATCCAAGATGCAAGACAAAGCCCTTTTTACTCTTTCCTCTCCTCCCCTTAAACAGAAGGAAGGAGACACTTTAATTGCAGTGAGTTGTACTGTCTGGGGTTGGAGGAGGAGTGGTACAAGCACTTCTTTAGCCATGCCATCTGATATCTCCTTAGGTCATGTGCCACCCTAGTCCTCTGGCTCTGAGCCCAGCCCAGCACTAGGTGCTGCCTAGGAGTTGTAGTCTTTGTGTCCTTTCCAGTTTACCTAGGACTCCAGAGCACTTTGTCCCACTGTGGCATGGCTTGCTAAGAAACTTAAGTTCTGACTGATGGAATGGGTGATTCCTCTACGGCTAAATCTGGTCCAAATGCTCCCTCCATATCCAGGCACTGGCCGAGCCCAGCACAGCTTTGCTCTCTGCTATGACAGGACAACACTGAGTTCAATATAAAGTTCCCCAATCACTGCGCTCTTCCTCTCCCAAATGCACAGACTTTCCATGTTGAACAACTGTTGGTGGGGGATAGGAGAAGGATGGCACTGGTGATTCAAGACTGTCTCTCCAACCCTCCTCAATGTCACTTCCAATCATATGAAGTTAAAACCAGGTACTGTGTTTGCTCACCTGATTTTTGGGTCTTGTGATAGTGCTTTTCAGTGTGCAGATAGCTGGTAAAATTTGGTATTCCTGTGAAGATATGAATGATGTAGGTATTCCACCATCTGGCTTTGTCCCCTCACAGGTATCTTTTTGACATACTGATTTCATATCCTTTGATACTCGGTAGTAGAACTACTGAATCATATGGTAGTTCCATTTTAATTTTTGGCGGGTACCTCCATATTGTTTTCATTAAATACTGACTGTATTAGTTTACATTGCAATCAATAGTGTACCAGGGTTCCCTTTTCTCCATGTCCTTGCCATCTCATATTATTTTTTGCCTTTTGATAAGAGCCATTCTAACAGTTGTGAGGTAATATCCTATTTCATCATTTTGAAGCATTCCTATTTTTTGATAAATATCCTTTAAGATAAAAATTTCCTAAATACTGCTTGTGTCCCACAAATGCTTGCATCATTTTCATTTGTCATTCAATCCTAATATTTCCTAATATCTCAATTATTTCACTTATAATCAAAAGTTATTTCACAGTATTTTAGCTAAGTTCTAGGAATTTAAAAACTATCTTTGCAAAACTGCTTTATAAGTTTATTGAATAATATTCAGAGAAAATGATTTATCTGGGATTTATTGAGGTTTACTTTTTAACGAGTTTCTGTTACCAGTTATTTTTGTAAAGTTATGTTGTGTTAAAAATAATTTATATTCTTTGCTTTAATGGTATGTAATTTTATATTGAGATACACAAAAAGATATATACACAAAATATAGCATAGTTGAGTCACACAATAAATTTGACATTATTCAAACCTTCGAAGTCATTGCTAATTTTTTTTTGGGGGAGGGGCTGATTATTGATTTCTGTTAGAGATATGTTAAAACCTCCAACTAAAATTGTTTATTTATTTCTTTCTATAACCCTGCCAGTTGTTGCTTCCTATCTTTAGAAGCTCTTTATATGTTAAGGAACAAATTTGTCCATGATCATTACACCCAGGTATTTTTATTAGTTTTTATAATGCCTTAGGGCAAATTTGAAAAAGTACTGCTTCTTTACAGAAATGGCCTTATGAGCATACAATTGAGCAAAATTCTAGCTACAGTTTGGCCCTTTCTTGGCTTTTGGTCCAGTCTTTGTGCAAAGTACAGACTGTCTAATTCAAAGTGGTAGTAATGGTTATATATTTTGAATTCAGTAATTTTTCCTAGAACATATATTTCTTTGTCCTTTATGACACTTTTGACATTGCATTCATTTTTTTCTTCTGATTGAAATTGGGATCTTACTTTCCTTTTAGCTGATATATAGTTATTATATTTTTTCATGCCTTTGTTTTCATATTCTCTGTGTTCTTTTAAGGACATTGCTTATGAGTGATATGTTAGTGGATCTTATTTTAGGCATGATAAGGTTACTTGTATTTTAAAAATGTTACTTCTCTCTATAATTTATCAATGATGCCTTTTTTTAAGCTAACATTTTTGCCCTAGATTGTCTAGTTACACACTTCTGTTTCATCATGGAATAAACACTTTATGTTTGAGCTCCTGTTATGATGGGCTTTCTATCATATGAAACATAATCTGATCTAAAACAGTAGATACCTAAAAAGATAGATATTCCTATCTTCTATGGGCTGTTCAAATGTTCTTTACCTGATAAAAGTAAAGTGTGATATAATATGAAACACATTTGGTCTTTGTCTTGAGTTCCTAAAACCATTGGAATTTCTTAAGTGATAGAGTGTCTTTTGTTACTGATCCCCTCTGATAACTTCTGAGTTTATGCTAATGATTGCTAAGGGCGGGTCCCCTGGATATCCTCTTGATGGGACCAGTCTACAGAGAGACCAAGTGATTACAGGGCTGGAACTTTCAGCCCCACCTACTGACCTACAGAAAGAGGGTTGAGGGCTGGAGATTAAACTCTATAGAAACTTTTGAACAAGATTTGATGAGCTTCCATGTTGCCCAAATCTCATCCTACGCATTTCTTCATCTGCATTTTTAAAAATGTCTTTTATAATAAACTGGTAAACATAATTAAAGTGTTTAACTGAGTTCTGTGAGCTGTCCAAGTAAACTATCAAATTAAGGAGAGGGGCTATGGAAACTCCAATTTATAACTGGATAGGTCACAATCTGGGACTTGCAATTGGCATTTGAAGTAGGGGACAGTCTTGTGGGACTAAGCCTTTAACCCTTTAACATGTGAAATCTGATACAATTTCGAGTATAGTGTCAGAATTGAACTGAATTATAGGATTCTTAGGTGCTATCTGCTGGCAAGTTGCTTGGTGTGGGAAAAAATCCCCACAAATCTGGTCACAAAGGTGTTCTGTGTTGAGTAGAGTGTACAAAGAACAAAAACATTGTTGTTTTTCCTCGTACATAGGCATTCTTTTATTTTCCTAGAGGATGGTAGGGTTCAGTTTATTAAAGTTACAAATTTAAAACTAGTTCTTAAACTTTAAATTTCAGATTACACATGTTATTATATTGATAAGTGTACCACAGTTAAGTACTTTAAAAAAAATGTTTAATAATTTTGGTCCCATTTATAAACTTTGTTAATTCAACATCTTCAAACATTTTAAACCATGTTCATCAACTTAATATATCAGATATTCTTTTTAATTTCTGCAATTGTCTAAGTTACATAAATCTTATTTTAGTGGCTTATATCCTTCAAACATAATAAATCTAAAGCTCTCTTAGACATTCCGATATTCTGTGTAAAATTAAGACTCAATTAAAATTCTTAGTCAAATACTCAATTATTGATTTAAAATAGGACGTATAAGTGTGTCATTCTAACTGGTCAAAATTTCTTAAACATTCCAAGTATGTACAATGTAAATTATGCACATATTTCTTGTTAGCTTCACCTATTATTTCCATGATTCTTATTCTATTAAGCTTGTCTGTACTTAACTGGGTTAATCAGAGATTTCTAGTAAGCGTTAAGACTGCTAGCTGCAGATTTTCTGAGCCATTCATCCCACTGCACATGCTTTTAAAAATTATTATTCTCACCGGTAAACCCAGCACGTTGGGAGGCCAAGGCAGGCAGATCACCAGGTCAGGAGATCAAGACCATCCTGGCCAACATGGTGAAACCCCATCTCTATTAAAATACAAAAAATTAGCTGGGCATGGTGGTGTGGGCCTGTAATCCCAGCTACTTGGGAGGCTGAGGAAGGGGACTCGCTTGAACCCAGGAGGCGGAGGCTACAGTAAGCCAAGGTCGCAACACTGCACTCCAGCCTGGGGACAGAACAAGACTCTGTCTCAAAAAAAAAAAAAAAACAAAGAAAAAAATTATTATTATTCTGATATTTGTTACTAATTTTAAACATCAGTCAAATTTTCATTTTTTCCTATATATTAAATTACCAATTATCTATATCATTCATGAGTATAATTAGTTGGTTCTACCTAGATATACTCACATCAATATGTGATTGAAAACTGGTTCTTCTGAGTTATTTTGAACTCTTAAAATAAAATAACATATAGGTTGTCTAAAATTACAAAATAAGTCATATTTCATTTTACTCTTGTTATGCAGGTTATTGTATAGCATCTTGTTTTTCCTTGAATAGCATTTTGTTTTTCCTTAAATAAATAAAACCATCTTGTTTTTCCTTAAATTCTTTTTCCACAAGAATCTCTTATCTTTAGAGATTAATGATATGTGATAAATAGGTCTATAATGCCATTGTGATGGTTCACATTAGGTGTCAACTTGAAAGGAATGAAAGATGCCTAGGCTGGTAAAGTATCGTTTCTAGGTGTGTCTGTAAGGATGTTGCCAGAGGAGACTGACATTTGAATATGTGGACTGGGAGAGGGAGACCCATCCAATCCACCATCCAGTCAGCTGCCAATGTAGCTAGAACAAAGCAGGTGTAGAAGGTGGGATAACCTTGCTTGCTAAGTTTTCTGGCTTCTTTCTTTTTCCTGTGCTGGTTGACTCCTTTCACTCCTCCTGCCCTTGGATACCCAACTCCAGGTTCTTTGGCCTTTGGACTCTGGAACTTGCACCGGTGGCTTGCTGGTGGCTCTCAGGCCTTTGACCACAGACTGAAGGCTGCACTGTCAGCTTCCCTGGTTTTAAGGCTTTCAAAATGGACTCACACTCAGACTGAGCCACTACTGGCTTCTCCCTTCCCCAGCTTGCAGAAGTCCTATGGTGGGACTTTGTCTTATAATAACATGAGCCAATTCCCCCTAATAACTCCCTTTCATATATACATATATCCTATTAGTTTTGTCCCTCTGAGTAATACAGCCACCCTACAAATAAAATGAGTAGTCTATCTTACCTTTGTGGAGGAGGGACACTGGGAGACCATGATCTAGTCCTTCCTATAACATCTACTCGATGAGGAGACCCTGATGGTGAACAATGGTTTGATGACATTACTTGTTCTGGCACTGACAATGTTGAGCTTTGAAGATCTCGACCATCACGTCGATAATCTAAAGGTATAAAAATAATAAATATTATAGTTATATATATACACTAAGTCCTTTGTATCTTTTGTACTTTACTCAAAAACAAAATGTTGGTGAAGTTGAAAGACTTCTAATATATTAAAGTATAAAGGATAAATCATAATATTATGACAAAACATTTTATGAATACATAAATTAAAAAGGAATGACAGATATCCAAATATTTAAATAGTTACTATATCTAAGGCATTGTGCTGGGTAAAGCTTTTATATAAACTTAGACTAAAATTTTACATACAGTTAATCATCTCCAATAAAAGACTCAAATTTATTCTAAAAATATTTTCATCTCTTCAATGACCTAGAAAAGCTTCAAATAATTCTTAACAATTGTTATTTAAAATTATTAAGCTCATAAAAAACTCCTAAACATTAAGATCATTTCTTTAAGTGATGAAAGTTTTAGAAAACATCCCGAATACCATTTGTAGTACATGTGTAAATGGCTTTTGCTTTTTTTTTTTTTTTTTTTTAATGAGATGGAGGTCTCACTATGTTGCTTAGGCTAGCCTCAAATGACCCTTCCACCTCAGCCTCCCAAGTAGCTGGAACCACAGGCCCATGCCACTGCACCCGGCTACCATTTTTCTTACAGTATATGACAGGGCTGATATACAGTAGAAGTTTGAGAATAAAAATACGACAAATCAGAGGAAAGTAACAGCCCAATGATTTGACACATTTACACAAAGAATATTAGAAGAGATACTATCTAAAAGAGTACTAGAAAGCAATTGGTATTGTGGACAGATGGAAGGAAAGTAGAAGGACTTCTAAGTTGGTAGAAAAACAACAGTTCAATGTGGGGCAGCAGTATGGAAATGAGCAGGAAAAGTAAGTTTGACTCAAGTTGTAGATATCTAAAACATCATGAGGTTGGTAATGGAAAGAGCCTGAAAATTTCTGAGCAGGAAGTAATATTATCACCACTACCACCATTATCTTCCCCATACTCTTTGTGGCTATTATTAATTGATGTTTTACTATGTGCTAGGAACCCTGCTATGCACTTTAAAAAAGTGTTCTGTTATGACATTTGTTTCAGAAATAACTCAGAAACAACTGTTCATATGTGATATTTCCTATCCTGATAATGTTTTACAGTATTATCTCACATTAGATTCCCTAGAAACAAGGATTCACATGCACATAGATAAATGAAGTAGTGTCCTCAGGAAAAAGAAGAAGAGCAGAATAGGGTAAGAAAAAAGGGAAGAAACTAAGCAATGATGTATTCTCAGTCTGATCCAATTGTATGCTCTGAAACATGAACAATTGCCCAGGGTTGGTCTGACTTCGAGGTAAGAGGCCTGGATTTCTGTACTCCTGTGCTAGTCACTCACTGGCTAAAGACTGCCAGTGGAGAGTCGGCAAAGTGTTTAACCTTATGGATGAGGTGGTTTCCATTTGACCAGGCAATTCTCCAGAGAGAGGGACAGCTGTGAGTTGTTAACAACCAACACTCCCCGTAACTGGATGAGTAAACGAGCTGGTAAATGGGATATGGGTGGAACATCAACAGTGTCCACTACAACTTCCAAATAATTGCAGCTGAATGTAAAGTACACTAACACAGCGGGATGCAGCAAACCAGAGAAATACAGAACTGCACACAATGCCCATTCATCCCAAGAATCTCATGTTCCTCCTTTTGGCTGTTTGGTCACAAACTCTGTCTTAGATACATGTACTGAGTGAGTCTTTACTGGTGTTTGTGGATAGTCCCCTTGAGTTCATAACTTTGCAGACTTATCCTTCTTTCCATCTAGATATACTACTTTCATCTAGATACCTTCATTTTATTTTAGACTCCTATTATATAGTAAATATTTTTATTGCTTAAAATTTAACATGACTTTTTAATTGTGTTATTTTAATTTTTATTCTTCAGTTTTCAAAGCTGCATGAGTTTTGAATGGTCTTTCCTAACCTTTTTTTTTCCAGAGCTCTGTTGTTTTTAGTCCATGATTTTGCACAGCACAAGGTTTTCCCAGGAACACATACACTATATAATAGAAAACAACTCTGCCAAGAAGATATTACCTCCATTTTCATTTGAGAAAACAGAGGTAAAAAATCTAAATTAAGTGTCAAATACCAGGGTTGAGACTTAAAAGAAGATATTTCTGACTCCAGTGCTCTCACTGTGTCCCAATACTACATTCTGCTCTGATGATGGAAGAAATACTTTAGGAAGATGAAGCTGACATCAGTATACAATTCATACTGAAGCTTAGAGAGATTGCAACAAGATTAATTGTTCTTATAAAACTTAGAACAGTATTGTCCAACAGAACTCTAAAATGATGGAATGTTCTTCTATCAGTGCTGTCCAATTTGGTAGCCACTAGACATACATGACTATTGAGCATTTGAAATCTGGATGGTATAATGAGAATCTAAAATTTAAACATGTTTATTTTAAGTTCATTTAAATAACCACATACAGCTAGTGGCTATATATACTATACATTTAGTAAAATAGAACAAGAAAAAGGAAAATCAAAATACCAGAAGAGGAGGACATTTTGTAATTTTATATAGGGTGGTTAGACTAGATAACACAAATTGAGAAGGTGACATTTCAGAAAGAATTGAATGAGATGTTTTTCCAAGCTGATACACACAGAGAGAAGGGTTCCAAGACAAGTGAAAAGGCCCCAAGGTAGCAGTGCATCTCACATGTTCACAGAACAGCAAGGAGGATAGGGTGCTTAGAGTGGAGCAAGTGATGAAGAGCAGATATTGGAGACATTTGGAGGGAAGAGGGAAGATTATGTAGAGGCTTGTACATTATTGCAAACATTTTGGCATTTAATCTGAGTGATTTTAACCCATTAGCGGGTTTTAAGCAGAAATTGTGCATGTTTTAACTTTTGCTTAAGGCTAGACAAGGTAGTAAATCATACATGCAATAACAGCAGCTTGAACTAGGATAATAATGGAGATTATGGAAGTGGATGTATTTTGAAGGCATAGCAATAAAGACAATTTTGTGAAAGATTTGAGAGACAAGAGAGAAAAAGAAGAGACAAGAACAAATCTAAAATTCTGACTCAAGGAGAAGAATGAAGTTATCAAATGACATGGTTTGGTGGAAAGGATCAAAAGTTTAGTTTTGGACATGTTAAGCTGGAGATATCTACTACATTTCCAAGTGAAGATGTCAGGTGGGCAGTAAACTATAAAAATTTAAAGAAAAAATAAGTAGAATTGACTGGAGATGTACATTTGGGAGTTTTAGCATATAGATAACTATTTAAAGGCATGGGACTTTAAACAGACTTGAGATCACTACAAGAAGGAGTAAGATAGAGGAAAGATCCAAGAATCGAGTTCAGGCCATGCCAACATGAATCAATTACATTTTGTGACTAGATAAAAAAGCAAAAAAAGAGCAACAATTAATGCACCTTAACTTTTTAATTTAGCCTATTAGGAAGTCAAGAGTATGCTACTGGCTGGCCATGGTGGCTCATGCCTGTAATTCCAGCACTTTGGGAGGCCAAGGTGGGAAGATCCCTTAAGGTCAGGAGTTCAAGACCAGACTGGCCAAATGGTGAAATCCCATCTCTACTAAAAATACAAAATTAGCTGGGAATGGTGGCACGTGCCTGTAATGCCAGCTACTGAGGAGGCTGAGGCAGAAGAATTGCTTGAACACAGGAGGTGGAGGTTGCGGTGAGCCAAGATCACACCACTACACTCCAGCCTGGACCACAGAGCAAGACTCTGTCTCAAAAGGAAAAACAAAAAACAAAAAAACAAAAAAACTATACTACTAAGATAAGAGTAAGAAACGTTTATTGAGGTTGACTAGTTTGGAGAAGGGGAATGAGGGTAGTTTCAGTTGCATAGGTCAAATATTAAATATGTTGAAAAGAATCTTGAGAAAGATGTTAGGACTGTTGCTAAACATTTGAAAGTCATTTATAAAAAGATCATCATTATAACCCAAGGAAAGATTACATACATAGATAGAAAAGAAGTCTGGTTATTGACTTTAAGAGATACTACTGAGAAAAGGAGAAGTTACTTCAAGAACTCAAATGATGCAGTCACATGGAGATTAAAAATAAATATACAAATATCTCTCCAAAATTAGACATAATTAAATCCTCAACCTTTTCAATGGGAAAGAAATTATTTACATTTGTATGTATTGTTTCAGGTCACAGTAGAAAATAATTCTAAAATTTTACATGACTAGATTTGGTATTTTATCTATATGTAGTCTATTCAAGTTGTGAAGTGCATCAATAGGTTAAAAGGGATGGTCTATAACTATTCCCATTCCTGTTGCTCAGTATACTGTCAGGGCAAACTCCATGCCTAGAATTGCTTACTTGGGAAAAATTTCCATATCAAAGTTTCAACTTACTTTAAAAAATATTAACAATGCAAATGTCAAAGTTACTTCTGACTTAAAAAGACTTGGTATCAGAATAAGCCAAATAAAGAACACATGGAGGAACTTCTAGTTTCTAAGAAGCTTGTAATGTTTTCACTCTGTCCTAACAACAAATAAAAAGCTGAACAGACTGAAAAAGCAACAAATTTTCTTGGATCTGTAAAAGAGGGATGACACAGGGCAAACAACTGCCCCCAAGATTGAAGAGACAGACAGGTGAAAACAGGGAGTCACAGCTTTTGGAGAAGATACTCATGAGGTGAAAGCAGTGTGGGAACCAGTGCCAGAGTAGGAAAACTTGACCTTCAAATGACAAATTGCTAGAGGATCAGTTAAGAACAAGTCTGAGAGTTATAAGCTCCACGGGAACCCAGTCATTGAGGTCTCCTACAATATTGTTAGACTTACCTCTAGGAACTCCACCAGGTTCCCACAGTAAATATTGAAGAAAAATCTCCTCTTGTTTCCGGGAGGGAGAGGGAAACAGGAACCATTTTGAAATACTCCAGAATGCTCTGCTTTACTTAACAAGACCTTCCCTCAGGGGAAACTAATTAACTAAAGCCTAACCAACCTGGGAGAAGGGAAATACCCAAATCTAGTCCACTCTTGCCTTCCACACAGGAGAAGGAAACAATTCCAGCCCACTCTAACCATCTTGTTCCACCTAAGGGAGGAGGGAAAAAATGAGAACCACTTGTAATTTTCACAATCCGCAGGTTCACTAAGACTGAGACCTAATTATAGGAATATAGAATGCTTCCCTTTCCCCACCTTACCAGCACATTACTAAAGGCTTATTTACATCAATTTCTTTTAACCAGCACATCATGTCTGCCTATCGATAAAAAGTTATCAAGAAAAAACAATTACAGGCTGGGGATGGTGGCT
The DNA here is from genome assembly GCF_002776525.5 of Piliocolobus tephrosceles. Classification (NCBI taxonomy): domain Eukaryota; kingdom Metazoa; phylum Chordata; class Mammalia; order Primates; family Cercopithecidae; genus Piliocolobus; species Piliocolobus tephrosceles. The sequence continues at coordinate 107,380,769 of NC_045440.1, read as the reverse complement.
CACCATTTTGGAAGGCTAAGGCAGGTAGATTACTTGAGGCCAGGAGTTGAAGACCGGTCTGGGCAACATGGAGAAAACCTGTCTCTATTAAAAAATACGAAAACTAACTGGACATGATGGTGCACACCTATGGTCCCAGCTAGTAAGGAGGCTGAAGCGGGGAGACTCACTTGAGCCTGGGAGGCAGAGGTTGCAGTGAGTTGGGATAGTGCCACTGCCCTCCATCCTGGGTGACAGAGTGAGCCCTTGTCAAAAAAAGAAACAGAGAAAGAGAGAGAGAGAGAGAAAGGAAGGAAGGAAGGAAGGAAGGAAGGAAGGAAGGAAGGAAGGAAGGAAGGAAGGAAGGAAGGGAGAAAGAATTACATACCAAAAGGCAAAAAAACAATTTGGGTAAAAAGAGCAAGTGTCAGAATCAGATATAGCAGGAATGCTGGATTTATAAGACTGAGAATTTAAAACCACTATGATTAATATATGAAGGGCTCTAATAAACAAAGTGGACAGCTTGCAGGAACAGATGAGCAATGTAAGCAGAAAGACAGAAATTCTAAGAGCTAAAAAGAAATGCCAGAGATAAAAGAAATACCTGTAATAGAAACGAAGAATGCCTTTGATGGGCTTATTAGTAGACTGAACGTAGCTGAGAAAAGAATCTCTGAACTTGAGGATATGTCAATAAAAACTTCAAAAATTGAAAAGCAAAGAGAATAAGGACTGAAAAAATAACAGAAAAGAACATTCAAGAATTGTAGAACAACTACACAAAGTATAACATATTTGTAATGAGAATACCAGATAGAGAAGAAAGAGAGAAAGAAACAGAAGATTTGAAAGAATAATGATTGAAAATTTCCCCAAATTAATGTCAGGAACCAAGCCACAGACCACAGATCGAGGGAGCTCAGAGAACACCAAGCAGGACAAATGCAAAATAATAACAACAACAGAGAGAAAAAAGAAAAACTATTGAAAGAAGACAGAGAAAAAGAACAAAACACTCCTCTATAGAAGAACAAAGATAAGAATTACAAATAATTTTTCTAGAGAAGCTACGCAAGTAAGAAGAGAGCGGAGTGAAATATTTAAAGGCTTGGGAGAAAAAAACCACCAACCTAGAATCCTATGACCTGTGAAATTATCCTTCAAAAGTGAAGGAGAAAGAGACTTTCACAGACAAACAAAAATTTGGAATTTGTTGCCAGTAGAACAATATTACAAGAAATATTAAACTGATTTTTTTTAGAGAGAAGGAAAAAGACATAGATCAGAATTTCAAAGCTACATATTGAAAGAAAGAACACTGAAGAAGGAATAAATGAAAGTAAAATTGAAAACTTTTATTTTTCTTATTCTTAATTTATCTAACAGATAAGAATTTATTCAAAGTAATAATAGCAACAATGTATTCAATTATGTATGCTTAAATTTAAGTCAAATGAATGACAGCAATGATACAGGAAGTGGGAGGAAGAAATTGGGATTTTCTAAGTATATGATACTAACACTACCTATGAAGAATTATTTGAAAGCGGACTTGTATTAATTGCAAATGGCTACTACAAACTCTAGAATACCTACCCAAAAAAAGGTAAGGAAAAGAAGTATAACTGATATGCCAAGGAAGGAAAGACAACAGAATCATATGAAATCCTCAATTAAAAAAAAAATGAAAAAGAATAGAAGACAAAAATAAACAAAGAAAAACAGTAACAAAAACAGTAGATATTAATCCAACTATATCAATAATCATTTTAAATGTAACTCACTTAAACGCACTAACTAAAAGAGACTGTCAGAGTCAATTAAAAAAAGAGGCTCAACTATATAGGAAACCCACTTTAAATGAAAACAATCATATAAATTAAATGGATGGAAAAAAAAAGTACTATGGTAATACTAATCAAAAGAAGTCAGGAGTAGGCAGGGCATGATAATCCCAGCACTTTGGGAGGCTGAGGTGGGCAGATCACCTAAGGTCAGAAGTTTGAGACCAGCTTGGCCAACATGGTGAAACCTCATCTCTACTAAAAATGCAAAAATTAGCCAGATGTGGTGGCACATGCCTGTAGTCTCAGCTACTCAGGAGGCTGAGATGGGAGAATTGCTTGAACCCAGGAGGTGGAATCTGCAGTGTGCTGAGATTGTGCCACTGCATTCCAGCCGGGGGCCTAAGTGACACAGCCAGAGCCAGACTCTGTTTAAAAAAAAAAAAAAAAAAAAAAAAAAAAGGCAGGAGTAGGAAGAAAGCAGAAGCAGGTACACTAATTTTAGACAAAGCTGACATGACAGCAAAAAAGTTATCAGGGATAAAGAAGGACATTCCATAAAGATAAAGGAGCCAATTCTTCAAGAAGACATAACAATTCATAATGTGTATACCTCTAACAAGAAGAATATCAAAATATGTCAGGCAAAAACTGATAGAAGTACATAGAGAAATAGGAGAATCCATCATTATAGTTGGAGATTACCACACGCCTCTGTCAAAAATGAACAGATCCGCTTTAGCCTGATACGCAGAGGTTGCAGTAAGCCAAGATTGCACCACTGCATTCCAGCCTGGGTGATAGAGCCAGACCCTGTCTCAAAAAGCAAAACAAACAGGCTGGACATAGTGGCTCATGCTTGTAATCCCAGCACTGTGGGAGGCCGAGGCTGGTGGATTACGTGAGGTCAGGAGTTCGAGACCCACCTGACCAAAATGGAGAAATCCTGTCTCTACTAAAAATACAAAAAAAAAAAAAAAATTAGCCAGGCGTGGTGGCGCATGCCTGTAATCCCAGCTACTTGGGAGGCTGAGGCAGGAGAATCACTTGAACCTGGGAGGTGGAGGTTGCAGTGAGCTGAGATCACACTGTTGCACTCCAGCCTGGACAACAAGAGTGAAACTCTATCTCAAAACAAACAAACAAACAAAAAAACAGATCAAGCAGGCAGAAAATCAGTAAGAAGATAAGTGAACTCAAAAACACCATCAACTGGATATAATCAACATTTATGGACTACTTCATCAAAAATTAGCAGCATATACATTCTTCTTAAGTTCACCTGGAACATTCACTAAAATAGAGCATATTCTGGGTTATAAAACACACCTTAGCAAATTAATTTTTAAAACATACAATGCTGCTCTGAGTCTACAATGACAATAAATTAGAAAGCAGTAACAGAAACACAACTGCAAAATCCCCAAGTATGTGCATATTAAATAATATACTTCTAAATAACACATGGGGCAAGAAAGAAATCTCAAGAGAAATTTAAAAATATCTTTAAATAAATAAAAATGAAAACAATTTATCAAAATTTGTGGGATGCAGTGAAAGCAGCACTTAGAAGAAAATTTATAGTACTGAATGTATATGTATATTAGAAAAAAAGGAATACCTAAAATCAATAATCTAAATTTCTATCTCAGAAATATAGAAAAAGAGGAGCAAATTAAATGCAAAGTAAGCAGTTAGAAAATAAATAGTAGAATTAGGGTCCATAAAATTGAAAACAGAACATCAATAGAGAAAATCAACAAAACCAAAATCTGGTTCTTTGAAAAGATTAATAGAATAAATTAGCCTCTAGCCACGCTAATTAAGAGAAAGAGGATATAAAAATTGCTAATATCAGAAATGAAAAAGGGGACATCACTACAGATCCCATGGACATTAAAAGGATAATAAAGGAATATTATGAAAACTCTATGCCCACAAATTTGATAATGTAGATGAAACTAGACCAATTCCTTAAAAGACACAGTTACATCAAACTCAAACAAAAATAGACAACCTGAACAGGCCTACATCTATTAAATAAATTGAATCAATAATTAATATCCTTCTAAAATGGAAAGCAACAAAGTCCAGATGGGTTCACTGGTGAATTCTACCAAACATTTAAGAAAGAAATTATTCCATTTTTCTCCAATCTCTTTCAGAGAACAGAACCAGAGAGACTACTCTCTAACTCATTTTATAAGGCCAGTATTACCTCAATATCAAAACCAGACAAAGACATTAAAAGAAAAGAACATATCTCTCATGAACATCAATGCAAAAATTATCAATGTAATGTTAGCACACTGAATCCAACAATGTATAAAAAGAATTATACATAATAAGTGGGATTAATCTTGGATACCCAAAGCTGGTTCCACATTCAAAAATCAATTAATGTAATCCACCACATCATCAGGCTATAAAAAAAATCACATGACTAAATCAATAGATGGAGAAGAGACAATCTGATAACATCCTGAATTTACTAAAAACTCCCAGTACACTAGGAATATGGGGGATCTTCTTCAAGCGGATGTAGAATATCTACAAAAAAACCCTACAGCTAACATCATATTTACCAGTAAAAAAAGAACTTAAAACTTTCCCACTGAGATCAGAAACAAGGCAAGTATGTCCACTCTCACCACTTGTATTCAACACTGTACTGGAAGTACTTTGATAATTCAATAAGAAAGAAAAGAAAATACATGCATACAGATTAGGGAGAAAGAAATAAAACTCTTTTTGTGATGCCATGATTGTCAATGTAAAAACACAAAAGAATTGAAACAAATAAACAAATAGCTCCAGGAACTAATAAGTGAGTATAGAAATGTTGTAGGATATAAGGTTAATATTCCAAAGTCAATAACTTTCCTATATATGAGCAATGAACAAGTGAAATTAAAAATGCAACACCATTTACATTAGCAGTCCCTAACAATGAAATACTGAGGTATAATCTGACAAAATATATATGAGATCTACATGAGAAAAATAACAAAACTCTGATGAATGAAATAAAAAAGAACTAAATAAATAGATATTCCATATAAAGAAATACTCAATATTGTCAAGATGTCCAATCTTCCCAACTTGACCTACAGATTCAAAGCAATCTCAGTCAAAATCTCAGCATATCAATTTGTGGAGTCTAATAACCAGATTCCAGAGTTCATATGGAGAAGCAAAAGACAGAAGATTCAACACAGTATTGAAGGAGAAGAACAAAGTTGGAGAATTGACACTGACTTTTCAATACTTACAATGAAATTACAGTAATCAAGTCACTGTGGTACTGATTGGTCAACGAATAGACAAATAAATCAATGGAACATATAGACAGCCTAGAAATAAGCTGATATAAATATATCAAACTGATCTCTGGCAACATAAAAGCAAAAGCAATACAATGGAGCAATGATGGTCTTTTCAACAAATGGTGCTGGAACAATTGGATGTCAACATGCAAAAAAGGGAACCTAGATGCAGACATTACACTCTTCAAAAATTTAACTCAAAATGCATCATATATGTAAATATAAAATGCAAAATAATAAAACTCCTAGAAGGTAACATAGGAGAAAACATAAATAACCTTGGGTATTGCGATAAATTTTTAGATATAATAGTGTAGGCATGATTGATGAAAGAAATGATTAATAACCTGAATTTCACTGAAATTAAAACTGCTCTGCAAAAGACAATGTCAAGAGAATTCCTGCTTTACAGAAGAGAGAAAATATTTGTAAAAGACACATTTTATAAAGGACTGTTGTCCAAAATATACAGAGAACTCTTAAAACTCAACAACAAGAAAACAAACAACCCAATTTAAAAAAAAAATGGGCCAAAGACTTGAACAGACACCTCACCGAAGAAATTAAATAGATGGCAAATAAGCATATGAAAAGATGTTTAACCTCATATGTCATCAGGGAAATGCAAACAAAAACAATGAGATACCACTATACACCCACTGGAATGGTCAGAACACTGACAACACCAAATGCTGGCAAGATGTGGAACAACAGGAACTCTTATTCATTGCTGATGGGAAAGCAAAATGGTACAGATGTTTTGGAAGTTTCTTACAAAACTATACTCTTACCATACGATCCAGCAATTGTGCTGGTTGGCATTTGCGAAAAGGAGTTGAAAAGTTATGTACACACAAAATCCTGCACACAGATGTTTATAGCAGCTTTATTTATAATTGCCAAAGCTTGGAAGCAACCAAGATGCCCTTCAGTAGATGAATCAATGAACAAACTGTGGTATATCCAGACAGTGGAATATTATTCAGCACTAAAAATAAATGAGCTATCAAACCATGAAAAGACAAAGCATATTACTAAGTGAAAGATGCCTGTCTAAAAGGCTACAAACTGTATGTTTCCAACTATATGACATTCTGGAAAAGGCAAAACTATGGAGACAGTAAGAAGATCAATAATTGCCAGGGGTTAGGAGAAAGGGAAAGATGAATTTCTAAGGCAGTGAAAATATTCTGCATGATAATATAATGATGGATATATGTCATTATCCATTTGTCCAAACCCAATGAATGTTTGACACCAAGAGTGAGCCCCAGTGTAAACTATGGATCATGGGTGATTATGATGTGTCAAAGTAGGTTCATCAGTTGTAACAAACATACCAGTTTGGTGGAGGAGGTTGATAATGGGAGAGGGTATGAATGTGTTTGGGTAGGAAGACATATGGGAAATCTGTATACCTTCCTCTCAATTTTGCTATAAACCTAATGCTGCCCTAAAATTAAAAAAAAAAAAAACACATGCAAAATATTACTTCTGGCATAGTTAGTATTTGAGACATCTGCCTTGCAAGCTTAGAAAAACTGAGTAAGTTAGTTGAAACAGTTCCTACTTAAGAACAATTTTGATAGCTCAGGTTTATTATGAATGATTGTAATTGATACTCTGAATTTGACCTTATTCAATGTGCAATTGGAAAGAAATCTCTTCATATAAGCAACAAACTATCAATAGATTTTGCTGGTTTATTGACTCACACTATGTGTTTAAATATTATTAAGAGAGGTGGCGGTGTGCATTTTGTACATGTATACACTGCATTTCACATGTGGGTTGCTTTACCCAGAAAATATATTATTTATTTTATCTGGTGGCCCTTACATTATTTGATAAGCTATTGATTAAAGCATTTATTCTCTATTAAAACTAGTTCCAATATTAGAGCTGTAAAATGAAAAGGCCATAAAGAAGAAATGTAAGAAAAATATTTAACAGAATGAATATATGTTTAAGTCTTGGTTATCATAAGTCTTACGTAAATGTAATTCCTACAGCATTCACTAAAGTGATGGGTTATGAAAAAAAACTACATATACCATAATTTCAGAAACTACAATACCATCATACTAATTTTTGAGTACTAAAGGTATTGTTAAAGTGTAGTATATCCAAAATTTAACTGGGCTTAGAAAAAATAAGGGACTAGTTAGTCCTAGTTAGTACACACAATAGGTAAGGTGCCCTAGTTAGTAACCCTAGTCAGTACACACACTAGGTAGTGTGCACCTGTAGTCCCAGCTACTGGTGAGGCTGAGGTGAGAGGGTCAAATGAGCCTGGGGAAATTGAGGATGCAGTGAGCTGTGATTGCACTACTGCACTCCAGCCTGGGCAACAGAGTGAGACCCTGTCTGAAAAATCAATCAATTAATCAATAAAAAATAAAGTGTAGTATATCATGAAAAATCTATTTCTCAAAATCACATTGGATTTCAAAATAGCAAAATATAGGATATTTCATGGCAGTCTTTTCAGTCTCATTAAATGATTCACCAGACAGTTTCTGACTGGAAAAATAATAATAACAATAATGTCAAGACAGGAAAGAATGTTTTTCATATTAAGAGACTTAATGAATCCAGAGTAAGCACTTTGAGTTAGGGAGGGTTTCTAAACACAATTCTGTAGTGTCAAAAAGTTATTCCAGAAACTATTAACACAAATAAATGAAAAATAAACAATTTTTTCAAAAGATACAACTCCTTTTATAGAAGGGAAAAACTTAAAATGATCATATTAAATAAAGAAATACTTCTCTGTTATCTTGAAAACAGAAAATAAAAGGATAGAAACATCCAAAAACGGCATCAAGATGAACGATCTGAATAGAAATAATTTGGATGAAGAAAACCTGATGGACCAGATATTTACAAAAGATAAGAAATGGAATAGTCAAATAACAAAGGAATAGAATACAAATAGGAAAAAAATTTAATGATCTCCAAGAAAGCGATCATGAGAAATATTTCTCAAAACTACTTTATGAGTTTTAACTCTTCTAAACTATAATACATGAAAAGAATTTTTGTAGTCTTATACTGTTCACCCTTAGTACAAAGAAAGGGAAAAAATAGTCATTGAGTTTTTAAAAAGTGGTATACTGATAAAGGCATGCTAACTGACTCTTAACAAAAATTGGCAAAAAAAATTATCAATCACTAATGCAACTGTGGCATGTCTTACATATATTTTCTTTAGAGTAAAATTAGTCATAATTATGAAATCTATTAGGTTATTTAACTTCAAAAGGAATAGAATACTTTTTTTTTACAATAAGCATATTACATATAAACACTGTCATCAGAACTTGCAGAAAAGATATATACTTACCTAAAATATTAAATCATTGGATAAATTTCTAACTTTAAAATGAGGCAAATATGTTAAACTACAATACTATAATTTCAAAATCTAGCTGTACGTGATATTTAATATAAAAACAATTTTAAAGTTTCAAAAACTCTCATTTAAATATTTGACATATTTACATATGGTGGTTACATAAAAAAGATTTCATCTTTTTTCCACCATATTAGTGCAGTATAAAAAAGTCTGAATTATGCAAGAACTCTTCCAATTTATTGTAAAATCCTTATTATTGTCTTAAAATAGAAAATTTATTGAGATCTACTTATCTGGCATCTTTCAAGACTATTCAGTCTAATTGGTACAGGTGTTCCAGCAATTGGGATTACTCGGGGGTTTAAGTTGTCATAGGTTGCCATAGGCTATTTTGGAGGGTGAGGAGGTGAGTTATTTCTTTCTCTTTTACTTATTTACTTTTATGGTAAATGATGATGAATTGTACTCCAGTTTTAATACTATAAAATAATTCTAAAATTCTTACCTGATACTACACCAATTCCATCATCACAGTCATAGTCAGAGACTTCACTATCACTTATTCTCTTTGACCCTATGAAGTAAACAACAGCAATAACTAAAAATTCTGATTATTTAAGGAAGAAAATTCCCCAAACACCTGAAAAACAAATGAAAATATTCTGAATGGATCAGCTAATAACAAAAAATGTGTACAGAAGAAAAGTCATTATGAGCTTATCGTCATTTATTTTCACATACATTTCATGATGTGAGGATATGGGTAATGAGGAGTTAACAATTTGTATAATTATTATTCTGGAAATATATAAGATAAAGTTCCTAAATGGTTTAAAGCTTAAAATAACATTAAATACTAAATAATATGTGTAAGATCCAACACTGATAAAATCTATTAGAAAATAGATAAGTCAAGTTAATTTTAGATGCTTATGGATAAAGACACTTAAGATCAAATAAATTTCAAAACACAGTGTGTTATATTCCAATGCATTAATGTGTCTTTTTCTAATATGCATGACCAATACATTGACTATGGTCAATTCCTTATTTTTCATGCTCATGGAGAGAAAGCATAATTCAGAAAGCAAACTCACTTAAGACATCTTAAATATCCTTTAAAAAAAAACCATGTAGTTTAGTTATTTCTCTATTGCTTTGAAAAGACAATAAGAAAAAAGTCATTCACAATACTAATACATAAAAATTGTGAATTTTGGTATGTTTTCTATGAAATACACTAGGAAAGGCACTCATAGTTATTACAATTCAAGAGCACCATGTTTGTGTTTTTCCTCACAAAACAAATCTATAGCAAAATTTTTAAATGTGAATCTTACTATGGCAAAAATAGCATCAAACTAAATCAACCAGAGCTTTAAGGGCTAAAGCAGATTGACTACACGCTTAAATATGAAATTATTGCATATAAAAACAAACCTGTGGTTATTTGTTTTTAAATATTTTTCACCTCCATGTGTTTCAGGAACAGACACACCCTACACAACAGAATTCTTTATTAAAGCATTTTTCCCTTCCTTGGTATCAGAAAACATTTAATGAATGAAGACAGTGTTGCTATTTCAAAAAGATATTGTCTATTTTCTTACAGTACACATTATTTTTTACATGGAAATCAGTTTTATCAGAAAATAAGTGCTTTCATGTATGGTTTATAAAACACTGAGAACTCACATTGCATGAGGTGTCTAAGGCAGAGATCATTAAAATGTCCCAGAATTACCCTCAAGTATTTACAACCTACTCTTGGAGGCACCCGATAAATTTTTTCATTTGTTTATTTTACTACCTGTGCTTTGCCAGCAGGGAAAGTCTCTACTGCCAGAAACTGAAGTTCTCATTTTCTCCTTATAATGGTGAGGAAGAAGACACCTATCTTTTTTATCATATGGCCCTACTGAATGAACTCTTTCTATTATTTTCATTCCAAATGCTTATGTTCATAAAGCTTTAGACATGATCAAATCTGAAGCTTTTATAGCCCCAATAGATATTAAACTAGAATTACCTGACAACATCGCAACAGACTGGGCATAAAAGCATTTACAGAATTCAGACATACATTCTAAAACGACTTGGGACAGAAGGGGTATCACATGAATGGGCTATTGAGGAGAACTTAAGGAGAATTGCTACCCAGCTTGTCTGTAAATGGGCAAGGATAGGTTTACTATGTCAGGTGCACTCCAGAACAGAAAGATTACAAGTTTTCGGTATTTGTAAAAAATCAGATCAAAAACGACAACAGCAAATGATGTTTATTTTAATCAGCCTTTGTAAGCTGTACCGTGTGTGGGTACATGGGTGAAGTGGCATATTTGGTTTGTAAATGCTGCCTCCTTCAAAATTGTATTGATTCTTTTCTAGATTGAGATTTTATCTGTTTGATATTAACCCTATATAAGTTAAAGATACTCCAATTCAGTTCCCTCTAATTGTCTCATCTTCCGACATTCTGACGAAAACAGGTTATTAAGTTCAGTATTTTCTTTTAAAATTAGTGGTTTTTTTTTTTTTTTTTTTTTGAGATGGAGTTTTTGCTGTTGTTGCCCAGGCTGGAGTGCAATGGCGTTATCTCGGCTCATGGCAACCTCTGCCTGATGAGTTCAAGTGATTCTCTGGCCTCAGCCTCCCGAGTAGCTGGGATTACAGGCACCCAGCACTACGCCTGGCTAATTTTGTATTTTTAGTAGAAATGGGGTTTCACCATGGTAGTCAGGCTGGTCTCAAACTCCTGACCTCAAGTGATCCACCTGCCTTGGCCTCCCAAAGTGCTGGAATTACAGGCGTGAGTCACTGCAGCTGGCCAAAATTATTGTTTTCAGTGTCCTATATATAATTCTTGCTTTATAAGCAAAGAGAGAGTTTCCCACATTTTCTTCTGAAAATTTAATAATTTTGCTTTTTGCATTTACATCCTCATCTGTCTTGAACTGAGTTAGTGTATAGTATGAGATATAAATGCAATTTCACTTTTTCCATATGGCTAACCCATATCTCAGTATTGTTTACTTAATATTTCCACCTTTCCCAAATAATCTGTGATGTCACCTCTGTCATCAATAAATGTATTCTATCTGCAAGAATCCAATGCAATTCAAATCAAAGTCCCTATAGGATGATCTGTATTCTAATTTTTTGCCCCTTGTACAGGCTGTCTATCCACAAATCAATAACTCATTGTGTTTGTTACTACAATGTTACATATTGAAGCAAATACATCCACCTTATTATTTGCATCTTGGATCATGCCCCTTTACTCTTTCATATAAATTTTAGATTCAAGTTATCATCTTGAACAAAAACGTCCTATTGGGATTTTGATTTTGAATTTCACTGAATCAATAAATTAATTTAGAAAGAAGCGCCATATTTTACAGCATTGTTTCAGTAGTCAGGTACATGGCATTTTCTCCATTTAAGTTTGGCCTTTCTATAAAACTTTTAATTTTGGCTACTCAAATTATCCACATTTGTTGGATATATCCTTTCTATCTTATAATTTCAATTGCTATTAGCTATACAGTTAAGAACTATGTTTTCTAAATTAATTGCTCAGACACAGAAATGCAATTTCATTGTGAATGTTAACCAATCACCTTGTTAAAGTCTTTTTCTCTCTCTTCTTCTATTAAAGTGATTACGGTTTAATTTGAATTTTTCTACATAGACAATCATTATCCCCAATCGTTATGTGTTTTTCTTTTTTTTTCCTGCCTTGCTATGCTGATAACTACAATGGTGGGAAAAAAAAAACAGAAAAATTTTACATTCTTTTTAAAATTGTGATTTAAAATACAAGTTTTTAAATATTTTTCCCTTAGAAATGGTATTTGCTAAAGTTACACTTTATCACATTGGGGAATGTCTCTATATTGCTAGTTTGCAGAGTGAGATGTAATTTTTATTAAATGTGTTTTCTGCATCTATTGAATTAATCGTGCAGATTCTATAATTTAATATACTTATTTGGAAAATTACATGTAAATATATATTACATATATATTGATATGATAAACAATTCTTTCATTCCTGAGTTTAAGTTCAGTGATATTTCTTACGGATTTTAGATTTTTACTTCTTAATTATTCTTTTAGAGACAAGGTCTTGATGTGTCACCCAGGTTGGGGTACAATGGCACAATCATAGCTCACTGTAACCTCAAACTCCAAGGCTGAACCAATCCTCCTGTCTCAGCTTTCTGAGTAGTTAGGACTATAGTTGCACACCACCATGCCTGGCTAATTTTTAAATTTCTTTGCAGAGATGGGGCTCTTGCTATATTGCCCAGACTGGTCTCAAATTCCTGGCCTCAAGCAGTCATCCTGCCTGAGCCTACCAAAGCACTGGGATTTAAAGCAATTTTTGCATTTTTATTTATTCACTCTAAGTTTTCAAAGTGTTTGCTGTAATTATCACAATTTTATTTTGTTATCAATTTATTTTCTGATATATCAATTATGTTTCCTTTGCATCCTGAAACTTCTTTTTTTTCTATCAATAAATTTCACTAAAGGTTTATCTTGCTATTAATTTCAAGGGGTGAACTTTTGGGCTCCATTATCCTATCAATTAGAAATTTGTTTCACATATTATTAATTTTTGTTCCTACTTTTATGATTTCTTTCCTTCTGCTTTAAATTTGTTTCACTTTTTTTTCCCCTAAACTCTTACTTTGGATGAGTACTTTATAATTTTCTGCCTTTTAATGTTTACTAACATGAACATTCCTCTGTTAGCACTTCCCTATATTACTCAAATATTTATATGTAGTATATTGATTAAAGTTCTATTCTAGATATTTTCTCCTTAGGACTATAAGATATGTACCATATTTCTTAAATCCAAGACACTATCAACTGAGTGATTACTCATGATTTCAGAGATGCTAGAGCTTGAAAAAAATGCTGATTACAATATAAGTTTCTACTTTTTTAAATTTTCAAAAGCACGGGTACAATTTATCTTTCTTTTTACAATTGATGTGATAACATAATATTAGAGAATACTACGTTAATTTTTAAAATTTGTCAAAAGGAATTATAAAATAGTATATTTATAACACACATATTTCATGGTTGTAACAGAGGAATGTGAATTCATTAATTAAGTGCAGAATTCTTTATTTGACCATGAGATTAAACTTGTTAATTGTGCTGCTTGATTCTTTTGTAACTTTCCTAAATTTTTGTTTGCTTGACCTGTCAATGATGGAAAGCAAATTATATTGGAATCTCCATAAGTGGTGGTAAATTTAATTTTTCTCTCTAGTGTTACTTTTGTATATTGCAGTTATTCCATGTAATTCATGCAAGTTGAAAAATATTTCAATAGATTTAGAAAATAATTTGAAAAATCATTACCCCCAATCATGATAAAATGTCTCAGCAAACTAGTAAAAAAAGAATGTTTATAAACTGATAAAGGGTATCTACAAAAAAACCTACAGCTGACATCACACTTAATTATGAAATACTGAATGTTCCCCCTAAGACAAAGAACATGTAAAGGATGATCACTCCAAGGGTGGTCCTTCTATTCAACATTATATTGCAAGTCCTAAAAAGAGCAATACAGCCAGGAAAAGAAATAAAAGGTATACAGATTAGAAAGCAAGAAAGAATATGATCATGTAAATATAAAGTCCTAAGGAAACTATACAAAACTTATTAAGACTAGTAAGAAAATTTAGCAAGATTGCAGGATACATAGTCAATATAAAAATGAATATTTCTTACAGAATAGCAATATACAAACAGAATATTAATTCCCAAACCATGTCATTTACAAGAATTTCCAAAATCATGAACTATTTAGAAATAAATTTAATATAAAATGTCCAAAATATGTATACTCCAAACCACAAAACACTGCTATACTAGTTTCCTATAGTTGTTATAACAAGATATTAAAAACTGAGTGCTTAAAACATCAGAAATCTGTTGTCTCATATCTCTGGGGGATAGAAGTTCAAAATCAAGGTCTCGGCAGGGCCATGCACTTTGATGGCTCTGGACAGAATCCTTCCTTGTCTCTCTTTGCTTCTGGTATTTGCCAAGAAACCTTGGTGTTCTTTTGTTTGTAGACTTATCACTCTAGTCACATGGACATCTTCTCCCTGTATATCTTCATATTGTCTTCCCTCTGTGCATTGTCTGTCTCTGTGTCCACATTTCCTATCTGTCTAAGGACACCAGTCATATTGGATTAGGGCCCACCCTAATGACCTTGTTTTACCTTGGTTACTCCTATAAAGACACTATTTACAAACAAGTTCACACCCTGAGGTATTGAGGGTTAAGGTTTCAACATATCTTTTTGGGGGATCACAATTCAACCCAAACAACTGCTAACAAGTTAAAGAAGACATAAATAAATGGAGATTCTTTTCTGCCAAATCGAAAGTCAGATATATTAAAATAACATTATCAAGACACTGAGAGAAAATAAAAGTCATTCTAGGATGTTATATATAGCTAAACTTTCTATTAGTAAAACAAAACGAAACAAAACAAAACAAAAAAAACCCAAGAGGCCAAGCGTGGTGGCTCACGCCTATAATCCCAGTACTTTGGGAGGCTGAGGCAGGCGTATCACCTGAGGTCAGGAGGTGGAGACCAGCCTGGCCAACATGGTGAAACCCTGTCTCTACTAAAAATACAAAAATTAGCCAGGCATGGTGGCGCAAGCCTGTAATCCCAGCTACTCGGGAGGCTGAGGCACAAGAATCACTTGAACCTGGGAGGCAGAGGTTGCTGAGAGCCAACAGTGCAAAATTGCACTCCAGCCTGGACAACAAGAGCAAAACTCAGTCCCACAACCGAAAAAAAGAAAAATAAAAATAAAAAATAAAAAATAATATTCAGAAAAACAAAGCCTTTTCCCAATTCTTCAGTGAAAAAGTACTTCAAAAATAAACTTACCCCAAAATGAAGGGGTGATTGAAAAAAAAAAAAAAGGTAAAAATTTTGGTAAAGCTAAAAAAAAATGAATGAATAAAATGACAATTATAATGATAATTAATCTGGAGGCAGAGATAAACTTCTGTTAGTAATACGTTAGATGATAGGGAAGAGGGTGCTTACCAAATTGCAAAATTTTACATGGTTTGGAAAAAAAGGTAGAGATACACGCTGGCTCACACCTATAATCCTAGCACTTTGGGAAGCCGAGGCGGGCAGATTGCCTGAGCTTAAGCATTCGAGACCAGCCTGGACAACATGGTGAAACCCCGTCTCTACTAAAATACAAAAAAAAAAAAAGAAAAAATAAATAAATATCAGCCAGGCATGGAGGTGTGCACCTGTAGTCCCAGCTACTAGGGAGGCTGAGGCAGGAGGCAGAGGTTGCAGTAAGCCAAGATTGCACCACTGCACTACAGCCTGGGTGACAGAGTGAGACTCCATCTCCAAAAAAAAAAAAACTTTTTTAGGTATGCATGTTAATATTTCAAAAGTAACCATTAAAACAATAGAGATTAAAAGCAGACAGAAAGCAGAGTATACAAAATAGTACTAACATGTCCCTATTATGATATAAAAAAGAAAAAATAATAATCCATATACATTTGTCTGTGTGTGCATTTTTGAGAGACTGTCACTATAATTGCAATTTTGCAATTTTCTCCTTTCACTTCCTTCTGGCTTTGTTTTGTTTTGTTTTGAGACGGAGTCTCGCTCTGTTGCCCAGGCTGGAGTGGGTGTGATAAAATCGAAGTCTAGGATTTTAGATGCTTGTCTGATCCTGATAAATACCCTCTTTGAATCTTCTCCCAGACCTGAGCTAAGCACACCTGGAGATTCATAACAAAGGACATCAGTTGCAGTTGCTTCTGTAGATGGCCCACAAAATCAGGGTGAGAAGGGATGAGAGATAAACACAGGTTCCAGTTTGTCTACATGGATTCCAGTTTTCCTTGATTTTCCTTTTTGGATGCGTTTTTTGTAACCAGTCTATCCTTCTGTCCCACAGAGACTTCCAGAACCACTACTAAATGAAGAGACAACAGACTTTCACAGACTTTTCCACTAGATCCTCTTTGGGGTCTTTGGCAAGTGACTTTTCTCAGATTCCTCAACCATTGTCTTACAAACCTTCCTAAAAGAATTCCCAGTTTCTCCCACAACTTTGTGAAGTTTAATCTTTAAAATAAATATCTTATTTGGTAGTACTTCAGCACTAAATGCTTTGGCTTCCTCACTGAGGCTTAAATTATATTTCAGTCTTTAATTCATCTAGAGTTCATTTTTTTTGTATATGGTTCAAGAAAAAGATCAAGTTCTTCTATTGTCTTTTCTTTATGAATAGCATTTTTAAAAGCTCATTTATTCTTTTTTAAACTTTTATTTTAGGTTGGAAGGTACATGTGAAGGTTTGTTACATAAGTGAACTCGTGTCCCGAGAGTTTGTTTTACAGAGTATTTCATCACCCAGGTACTAAGCACAATGTCCAACAGTTATCTTTTCTGCTCCTTTCTATCCTCCCACTCTCCACCCTCAAGTAGACCCCAGTGTCTGTTGTTCCCTTCTTTGTGTTCATGAGTTATCTTTATTTAGCTCCCACTTCCAAGTAAGAACATGTGGTATTTGGTCTTCTGTTTCTGCATCAGTTTGCTAAGTATAATGGTGTACAGTTCCATCCATGTTCCTGCTAAAGACATGATGTTGTTCTTTTTTATGGCTTCATAATATTCTATGGTGTATATATACCACATTTTTTAATCCAATCTGTCATTGATGGGCATTTAGGTTAATTCCATGTCTTTGCTATTGTGAATAGTGCTATAAAGAATATTCACATGCATGTGTCATTATGGTAGAATGATGTATATTAATCTGGGAATATACCCAGTAATGGGATTGCTGGGTCAAATGGTAGTTCTACATTTAGCTCTATGAGGAATCACCATACTGCTTTCCACAATGGTTGAACTAATTTACACTCCCACCAACAATGTGTAAGTGTTCCCTTTTCTCCACAACCTTGCCAGCATCTGTTATTTTTTGACTTTTTAATGATAGCCATTTTATCTGGTGTGCAATGGTACCTCATTGTAGTTTTGATCTGCATTGCCCTAATGATTAGTGATATTAAGCTTATTTTATATGCTTGTTGGCCACATGCATGTCTTCTTTTTTCATTATTATACTTTAAGTTCTGGGGTACATGTGTAGAACATGCATGTTTGTTACATAGGTATACACGTGCCATGGTGGTTTGCGGCACCCATCAACCCATCAACTCATCAACTATATTAGGTATTTCTCGTAATGCTATCCCTCCCCTACCCCCAATCCCCCAACAGGTCCTGCTATGTGATGTTCCCCTCCCTGTGTCCCTGTGTTCTCAATGTTCAACTCCCAATTATGAGTGAGAACACACAGTGTTTCATTTTCTGTTCCTGCATTAGTTTATTGAGAATGATGGTTTCCAACGCCATCCATGTCCCTGAAAAGGACATGCACTCATCCTTTTTATGGCTGCACAGTATTCCATGGTGTATATGTGCCACATTTTCTTTATCCAGTCTATCACTGCTGGGCATTTGGGTTGGGTCCAAGTCTTTGCTATTGTGAACAATGCCGCAGTAAACAGACGTGTACATGTGTCCTTACATTAGAATGATTCATAATCCTTTGGGTATATAACCAGTAATGGAATGGCTGGGTCAAGTGGTATTTCTAGTTCTAGATCCTTGAGGAATCGCCACACTGTCTTCTACAATGGTTGAACTAATTTATACTCCCACCAACAGTGTAAAAGCGTTCCTATTTCTCCACATCCTCTTCAGCATCTGTTGTTTCCTGACTTTTTAATGATTGCCATTCTAATTGGCATGAGATGGTATCTCACTGTGGTTTTGATTTACATTTCCCTAATGACCAGTGATGATGAGCTTTTTTTCATATGTTTGTTGGTTGCTTAAATGTCTTCTTTTGAGAAGTGTCTGTTCATATCCTTCGTCCACGTTTTGATGCATTTGTTTGTTTTTTTCTTGTAAATCTGTTTAAGTTCTTTATAGATTCTGGATATTAGCCCTTTGTCAGATAGATAGACTGCAAAAGTTTTCTCCCATTCTGTAGGTTGCCTGTTCACTCTGATGATAGTTTCTTTTGCTGTGCAGAAGCTCTTTAGTTTAATCAGCTTCCCATTTGTCTATTTTGGCTTTTGTTGCCATTGCTTTTGGTGTTTTAATCATGAAGTCTGTGCCCACGCCAATGTCCTCAATGGTATTGCCTAGGTTTTCTTCTAGGGTTTTTATGGTTTTAGGTCTTATGTTTAAGTTTTTAATTCATCTTGAGTTAATTTTTTGTAAAAGGTGTCAGGAAGGGATCCAGTTTCAGCTTTCTGCATATGGCGAGCCACTTTTCCCAACACTAGTTATTAAATAGAGAATCCTTTTCCCATTGCTTGTTTTTGTCAGGTTTGTCAAAAATCAAATGGTTGTAGATGTGTGGCATTATTTCCGAGGCTTCTGTTCTGTTCCATTGGTCTATATATCTGTTTTGGTACCAGTGCCATGCTGTTTTGGTTACTGTAGCCCTGTATATAGTTTGAAGTTAGGTAGCGTGATGCCTCCAGCTTTGTTCTTTCTGCTTAGGATTGTCTTGGCTATGTGGGCTCTTTTTTCGTTCCATATGGAATTTAAAGTCATTTTTTCCAATTCTGTAAAGAAAGTCAATGGCAGCTTGATCAGGATAGTATTAAATCTATAACCTACTTTGGGCAGTATGGCCATTTTGATTTTGATTCTTCCTATCCATAAGCATGGAATGTTTTTCCATTTGTTTGTGTTCTCTCTTATTTCCTTGAGCAGTAGTTTGTAGTTATTCTTGAAGAGGTCCTTCACTTCCCTTGTAAGTTGGATTCCTAGGTATTTTTTTCTTTTTGTAGCAATTGTGAATGGGAGGTCACTCATGATTTGGCTCTATGTTTGTCTGTTATTAGTGTACAGGAATGCCTGTGATTTTTGCACATTGATTTTGTATCCTGAGACTTTGCTGAAGTTGCTTTTCAGTGTAAGGAGATTTCGGGCTGAGATGATGGGGTTTTCTAAATACACAACCATGTCATCTGCAAACAGAGACAATCTGATCTAGCTTTTTCCTACTTAAATACCCTTTGTTTCTTTCTCTTGCCTGACTGCCCTGGCCAGAACTTCCAATACTATGTTGAACAGGAGTGGTGATAGAGGGCATCCTTGTCTTGAGCCGGTTTTCAAAGGGAATGCTTCCAGTTTTTGCCCATTCAGTATGATATTGGCTGTGGGTTTGTCACAAATTGCTTGTATTATTTTGAGACATGTTCCATTGATCAATGCCTAGTTTATTGAGAGTTTTTAGCATGAAGGGGTGTTGAATTTTGTTGAAGGCCTTTTCTGCATCTATTGAGATAATCATGTGGTTTTTATAATTGGTTCTGTTTACGTGATGGATTATGTTTATTGATTGATATGTGTATGTTGAACCAGCCTTACATCCCAGGAGTGAAGCCAATTTGATCATGGTGGATAACCTTCTTCATGTGCTGCTGGATCCAGTTCGTCAGTATTTTACTGAGGATTTGCGCATCGATGTTCATCAGGGATATTGGCCTGAAATTGTCTTTTTTGTTGTTGTTGTGTCTCAGCCAGGTTTTGTTATCAGGAAGATGCTGGCCTCATAAAATGAGTTACGGAGGATTCCCTCTTTTTCTATTGTTTGGAGTAGTTTCAGAAGGAATGGTACCAGCTCCTCTTTGCGCCTCTGGTAGAATTTGGTTGCGAATCTGTCTGGTCCTGGACTTAGTTTTGTTGGTAGACTATTAAGTGCTGCCTCAATTTCAGAACTTGTTACTGGTCTATTCAGGTATTCAACTACTTCCTGGTTTAGTCTTGGGAGGGTGTATGTGCCCAGGAATTTATCCACTTCTAGATTTTCTAGTTTGTTTGTGTTGAGGTGTTTATAGTATTCTCTGATGGTAGTTTGTATTTCTGTGGGATTGGTGGTGATATCCCCTTTATCATTTTTTACAGCATCTATTTGATTCTTCTCTCTTTTCTTCTTTATTAGTCTGGCTAGTGGTTTATCCATTTCGTTGATCTTTTCAAAAAACGAGCTCCTGGATTTGTTGATTTTTTGAATGGTTTTTTGTGTCTCTGTGTCCTTCAGTTCTGCTCTGATCTTAGTTATTTCTTGCCTTCTGCTAGCTTTTGAATGTGTTTGCTCTTGCTTCTCTAGTTCTTTTAATTGTGATGTTAGGGTGTCAATTTTAGATCTTTCCTGCTTTCTCCTGTGGGCATTTAGTGCTATAAATTTCACTCTACACACTGCTTTAAATGTGTCCCAGAGATTCTGGTACACTGTGTCTTTGTTCTCATTGGATTCAAAGAACATCTTTATTTCTGCCTTCACTTCATTATTTACCCAGTAGTCATTCAGGGGCAGGTTGTTCAGTTTCCATGTAGTTGTGTGGTTTTGAGGGAGTTTCTTAATCCTGAGTTCTAGTTTGATTGCAGTGTGGTCTGAAAGACTGTTTGTTATGATATCCATTCTCTTGCCTTTGCTGAGGATTGTTTTACTTCCAATTATGTGGTCAATTTTAGAGTAAGTGCAATGTGGTGCTGAGAAGAACGTATATTCTGTTGATTTGGGGTTGAGAGTTCTGTAGGTGTCTATTAGGTTCGCTTGGTCCAGAGCTGGGTTCAAGTCCTGAATATCCTTGTTAATTTTCTGTCTTGTTGATCTGTCTAATGTTGAGAGCAGGGTGTTAAAGTCTTCCATTACTATTGTGTGGGAGTACACGTCTCTTTGTAGGTCTCTAAGAACTTGCTTTATGAATCCGGGTGCTCCTGTATTGGGTGCATATATTTTTAGAATAGTTAGCTCTTCTTGTTGCATTGATCCCTTTACCATTATGTAATGGCCTTCTTTGTCTCTTTTGATCTCTGTTGGTTTAAAGTCTGTTTTATCAGAGAGTAGGATTGTAACCCTTGCTTTTTTTTTTTTTTTTTTTTTTTGCTTTCCATCTGTTTGGTAGATCTTCCTCCAACCCTTTATTTTGAGCCTATATGTGTCCCTGCTCGTGAGATGTGAGATGGATCTCCCGAATACAGCACACCGATGGGTCTTGACTCTTTATCCAATTTGCCAGTCTGTGTCTTTTAATTGGGGTATTCAGCCCATTTACATTTAAGGTTAATACTGTCATGTGTGAATTCGATTCTGCCATTATGATCTTAGCTGGTTATCTTGCATGTTAGTTTATGCAGTTTCTTCGTAGTGTCGATGGTCTTTACAATTTGGTATGTTTTTGCAGTGGCTGGTATTGGTTGTTCCTTTCCATGTTTAGTGCTTCCTTCAGGAGCTCTTGTAGGACAGGCCTGGTAGTGACAAAATCTCTCAGCATTTACTTGTCTGTAAAGGATTTTATTTCTGCTTCACTTATGAAGCTTAGTTTGGCTGGATATGAAATTCTGGGTGGAAAAATCTTTTCTTTAACAATGTTGAATATTAGTCCCCACTCTCTTCTGGTTTAAGATATTCATTGTCACTCTGATGGGCTTCCCTCTATGGGTAACCTGCCCTTTCTCTCTGGCTGCCCCTAACATTTTTTCCTTCATTTCAACCATGCTGAATCTGATGATTATATGTCTTAGGGTTGCTCTTCTCGAGGAGTATCTTTGTGGTGTTCTTTGTATTTCCTGAATTTGAATGTTGGCCTGCCTTGCTAGGCTGGGTAAGTTCTCCTGGATAATATCCTGAAGAGTGATTTCCAACTTGGTTCTATTCTCCCGGTCACTGTTAGGTACACCAATCAAACATAGATTTGGTCTTTTCACATCGTCCCATACTTTTTGTTCATTTTTCACTCTTTTTTCTCTAATCTTGTTTTCTTGTTTTATTTCATTGAGTTGATCTTCAATCTCTGATATCTTTTCTTCTACTTGATCAGTTCAGCTAACGATACTTGTGTTGCTTCACAAAGTTCTTGTGATGTGCTTTTCAGCTCCATCAGGTAATTTATGTTCTTCTCTAAACTGGTTATTCTAGTTAGCAATTTGTCTAACATTTTTTCAAGGTTCTTAGCTTCCTTGCAGTGGGTGAGGATATGTTCCTTTAGCTGGGAGGAGTTTGTTATTACCCACTTTCTGAAGTTGACTTCTGTCAATTCATCAAACTCATTCTCCATCCAGTTTTGTTCCCTTGCTGGTGAGGAGTTGTGATCCTTTGGAGGAGAAGAGGCGTTCTGGTTTTTGGAATTTCCAGTCTTTCTGCACTGGTTTCTCCCCATCTTCATAGATTTATCTACCTTGGTCTTTGAAGTCAGTGACTGTCTGATGGGGTCTCTGAGTGGACATCCTTTTTGTTGTTAATACTATTCCTTTCTGTTTGGTAGTTTCCTTCCAACAGTCAGGCTCCTCTGCTGCAGGTCTGCTGGAGTTTGCTGGAGGTCTGCTCCCAACCCTGTTTGCCTGGGTGACACCAGCAGAGGCTGCAGTCCAGCAACAGAGGCTGCAGTCTCCTGTTCCTTCCTCTGGAAGCTTTGTCCCAGAGGGGCACCCACCAGATGCCAGCCAGAGTTCTCCTGTATGAGGTGTCTGCCGGCTCCTACTGGGAGGTGTCTCCTAGTCAGGATACACGGAGGTCAGGGACCCACTTGAGGAGCCAGTCTGCCCCTTATCAGAGCTGGAACACTGTGCTGGGAGATCTGCTGCTGTATTCAGAGCTACCAGGCAGGGACGTTTAAGTCTGCTGAAGCGGCTCCCCCAGCTGCTCCTTCCCACAGGTGCTCTGTCCCAGGGAGGTGAGGGTTTCATCTATAAGTTCCTGACTGGAGCTGCTGCCTTTTTTTCAGAGATGCCCTTCCCAGGGAGGAGGGATTCTGCAGAGGCAGTCTGGCAATAGTGGCCTTGCTGAGCTGTGGTGGGCTCCACCCAGTTCAAACTTCCTGGCTACTTTGTTTACACTGCGAGGGTGAAACCGCCTATTCAAGCCTCAGCAATGGTGGATGCCCCTACCCACACCAAGTTCAAGAGTCCCAGGTAGAGCTCAGACTGCTGTGTTAGCAGCAAGAATTTCAAGCCAGTGTGTCTTAGCTTGCTGGGCTCCATTGGGGTGGGATCGGCCGAGCCAGACCACTTGGGTCCCTGGCTTCAACCTTCTTTTCCAGGGGAGTAAATGGCTCTGTCTTGCTGGCATTCTGGGTGCCAGTGGGGTATAAAAAACAAAATTCCAGTGGCTAGCTTGGTGTCTGCCCAAACGGCTGCCCAGTTTTGTGCTGGAAACACAGGGCCCTGGTAGCCTGGGCACTGCAGTGAATCTCCTGGTCTGCGGGTTGTGAAGATCATGGGAAAAGTGCAGTGAGGCAACGCCCCACCCTGCCTTGGCTTGCCCTCCTTGGGCTGCACCCACTTCCAACCAGTCCCAGTGAGATGAACTGGGTACCTCAGTTGGAAATGCAGAAATCACCTACCTTCTGCGTTGATCTCACTGGGAGCTGCAAACCAGAGCTGTTCCTGTTTGGCCATCTTGCCAGCAATTGTGGCAGTTTTCAAGGGAAATGCTTCCAGCTTTTGCCCATTCACTATTAAGTTGGCTATGGATTTGTTATAGGTGGCTCTCATTATTTTGAAGTATGTTCCTTCAATGCCTACTTTCTTGAGGAACGTGGAATTTTAATGAAAGCCACTTCTGCATCTATTGAAAAGATTATGTGATTTTTGTATTTAGTTTTGATTATGTGATGAATCACATTTATCGATTTGTGCATGTTGAACCAATCTTGCATCCCAGGGATAAAGACTACTTGTTTGTGGTGAATTGACTTTTTGATATGGCACTGTATTTTTCAATTTTCAATTGTTTATTTCTGGTACATGGAAATAATTGATATTGTATCTTGATCTTATATCCAGTAACCGTGATAGATTCACTTCTTATAATAGTTTTTGCACAGATCCCATCTGACTTTCTATATGAATGAACATGTATGCAAATAAGCACCCTTTTACTTCTTTTTCAATCTGGATGTATTTGATTTTTCTTGCCTTATGATACAAGCTAGAACCACAATTACAACTTTCAATAACGGCTGCCAGGGCAGACATTTTTTTTCTCATTTGTGACCTTGGGAGGAAAGAATGCAGTCTTTTACCAATATGATTTAGCTGTAGGGTTTGATACATTTTCTTTATTGGATTGAGAAAGTTCCTTTCTATCCTACTTTGCTTAGGGTCTTTTACGGGGATGAACATTGGATTTTATCAAGTGCTCTTTCTTGAGATGATCTCTTGAGATTATTATATTTTATTTTTCTTTTTCAGTTTAATATGATGAGTGACATTCTGTTTTCCAAATGTTAAACAAACATTGCATCCGTGGTATAAAAACATTTGGTCATGAGATATTATGCCTTTTATGTATTGTGGATTCAATTTTCTGTATTTTTATTTTACAACATATTTCTAAATTTAATATGCTAAATTTGCTAAAATTTTCCTGAGGTTTATTGGTCTACAGATTTCTTTTAATATGTTAGTTGTTGGTATCAGAGTAATGTTTGCTTCATAAAATGAGCTGGATGGTATTCCCAACATTATAATATTCTGCAAGAGTTTGTGAAGAACTGGTATTGTATCCCCCTTCCATGTTTGGCAGACTTCATTGATAAAGTCATCTGGGCCTGAAATTTTTTTGAGGGAAAATTTTTAGCTACAAATTCCATTTCTCAAATAGATATTGGGCTACTCAAGTTACTTCTTTCTTCTTGACAGAGACTCAAGTTTGTGTCTCTCAAGGAAATTTTCTATTGCATCTAGGTTGTCAAATGTATTTGTATCAAGTTGTTCACAGTTTTCCCTTACTGTCTTTTTAATATTTGTAGAATGTGTACTGATATCACCTTTTTCCTGATATTGATAATTTGTCTTCTGTCTTTCTTTGCTGATCATTCTGCCTAAAGGCTTATCAATTATATTGATATTTTAATAGATGCAACCTTTGGTTGCATTTACTTTCCCAATTGACTTTCTGTCTTTATTTTACTTATTTCTATTTTGACTTTTAGTCCCTTTCTTCTACTTGAGTCTATTTTGCTCTTCTTTTTGAAGTTTGTTAGGGTGAAAACCTGTCACTGATTCGAGTTTTTTTTTGGTATTAATAATATATGTCCTTAATGCTATACATTTCCCTACTGTTCTGCTTTAGCTGTATCCCATGAATTTCGATACATTAGGTGTTCATTACATTCAGGTCAAAATAATTTTTAATTTCCTGTTTAACTTCTCCTTTGATTCATGGTTTAGAAGTGTTACTAAATATTTCAAGCTTGTCCAGAGATTTTCTGTTATTGATTTCTATTTTATTTCTATCATGATCAGATAACAGACTTTGACCTGAGTACTTTTAAATTTATCGATACTTGTTTGGGCAGGAGTAAGGTCTACCTTAGTGAATATTCTCAATGAACTTGGAGGGAAGGTGTTTTCTGATTTGTGGAATGTTTTGTAAATGTCACATAAATCCTTCAAGCCTTCTATTTGTTCTATAAACATTGATAGAGGAGTACTAAAATCTCTTACTGTAATTGAGATTGTATCTATCCTGTAGTTTTATCACTGCATTTTCGTTTCTCTTCTCCTTTTCTTTCCCTTTCCCTTTCCTTCCTTCCTTCCTTCTTCTTCCCTTCCTTTCCTTTCTTTTCTTTCTTTCTTTCTCTCTCTCTCTCTCTCTCTTTCTTTTTTGACAGAGTCTCTCACTCTGTTGCCCAGGCTGGAGTGCAGTGTGATCATGGCTCACTGCAGCCTCGACTTCCCAGGCTCAAGCCAACCAGCTCAGCCTCTCAAGTAGCTGGAACTGCAGGTGCATGCCACTGAACCCGGGTAATTTTTTAAAAAATAAAAATGGGGTCTCATTATGTTGTCCAGGTTGGTCTCGAACTCTCGGGCTCAATCAATTCTCCCACTCAGCCTCCCAAAGTGCTGAGATTACAGGTGTGAGTCACTATAGCCGGCTTTGACTAAAATTGAGGTATAATTTATATAACATAAATATTTGTTTTAAGTATACAGTTCAGAAATTTTCAGTAAATTCTAAAATCTGTGTATACATCACTATAATCTAATGTTAGAATATCTCCTTCACCGCCAAAGGATTACTCACACCCATTTTCAGTCACTGTCTATTGCTACTTCCAGCCAACTGCTAACTTAATCTGTCTCAATAGATTTGTTACTTCTATACATGTTATATAAGTAGAATCATAGAACACATGGCCTTTTGCATCTAGCATCTTTCATTTAGCATAATATTTTTGAGGTTTGACTACATTGTAGTATGTAGCAGTATCTTCTTTCTTGTTATATATAGTAATCAGTTGTGCAGATATACCACATTTTATTATCCATTCACTGGTTGATGAATATTTCGACTATTTCTACCTTTTAATCATTGTGAATAATGCTGCTGTAAACATTCATGTACA
Organism: Piliocolobus tephrosceles; assembly: GCF_002776525.5. Classification (NCBI taxonomy): domain Eukaryota; kingdom Metazoa; phylum Chordata; class Mammalia; order Primates; family Cercopithecidae; genus Piliocolobus; species Piliocolobus tephrosceles. The sequence goes on along the minus strand of NC_045440.1, from coordinate 107,353,835 downwards.
AGTCTTTCAGTGAACATTCACTTTCGTTTCTCTTGAAGGTAAATTAGTGGTCATATGGTAAATTTATTTTTAAATTTTTAACAAAAGACCAAACTGTTTTCCAAAGTGTCTGTACCATTTCACATTTACATCAGCAAATGGATGAGGGTTCCAATTTCTGCACCTTCTTGCAAAAATTTGTTATCATCTTTCTTTTTCATTACATTCATTCTAGTGAGTATTAAATAATATAATTATGGCATAATTTGCATTTCACTAGTAACTAATGATGTTGGGCATCTTTTCATGGCCTTATTTTTGATCCATATATTTTATTCTTTCAAATGACTATCAAGTATTTGCCCACTTTTTGACAGCACTATTTATCTTCTTACTATTATTGCATTTTAAGGGCTCCTTATGTATTCTGGATACAAGTTCTCTGTCAAATATGAGATTCACAGATAAACATTATGTGCTGCATAATGATGTTTCAGTAAACAACTAATTGTATATGATAGTGGTCCTATACAATTATGATGGAACTGAAAAATTCCCTATTGATGTCATAGCCATCGCAATGTCACAGTATAATCACTTTATTTTTTATAAATAAAGTGTAGCCTAAGTTTTCAATGTTTATAAAGTCTACTCTAGTATACAATAATGTGCTAGGCCTTCGCATTCACTTACCAAGTTTCTCACTGATTCACCCTGAACAACTTCCAGTCCTGCAGTCTCCACTCATGGTAAGTACTCTATTCATGTATATCATTTTTTAATCTTTTATACCATATTTTGACTGTACCTTTTCTATATTTACATACATTTAGATAAATAAATACTTGTCATTGTGTTACAATTGCTTATAGTATTCAGCATAGTAACATGCTTGTACAGGTTTGTAGCCTACAAACAACAGACTATACCACATTGCTGAGGTGTATAGTAGGCTATACCATCTAGGCTTGTATAAGTGCACTCTATGATGTTCATGCAATGATGACAATGTTTAATGGCACATTTCTCAGAAAGTAATCTGGTCATTAGCTTCCACGTGACTGTATTTTCTCCCAGCCTGAGGCTTTAAAAAAATCTTCTTAATGATGTCTTCAAAAGCAAATATTTTAAATTTTGATGCAGTCCAATGTATTATTTTTTATTGATCAAGCCTTCGGTGTTGTTTTGGGGAAAACTCTGCCTAACCCAAAGGAATGAAGATTTTTCTCCTATGTTTTCTTTTTATTATTATTATTATTATTATTATTATTATTATTATTATTATTATTATTATTATACTTTAAGTTCTAGGGTACCTGTGCATAACATGCAGGTTTGTTACATATGTATACTTGTGCCATGTTGGTGTGCTGTACCCATCAACTCGTCAGCACCCATCAACTCGTCATTTACATCAGGTATAACTCCCAGTGCAATCCCTCCCCCCTCCTCCTTCCCCATAGGCCCTGGTGTGTGATGTTCCCCTTCCCGAGTCCATGTGATGTCATTGTTCAGTTCCCACCTATGAGTGAGAACATGCAGTGTTTGGTTTTCTGTTCTTGCGATAGTTTGCTAAGAATGATGGTTTCCAGCTGCATCCATGTCCCTACAAAGGACAAAAACTCATCCCTTTTTATGGCTGCATAGTATTCCATGGTGTATATGTGCCACATTTTCTTAATCCAGTCTGTCACTGATGGACATTTGGGTTGATTCCAAGTCTTTGCTATTGTGAATAGTGCCGCAATAAACATACGTGTGCATGTGTCTTTATAGCAGCATGATTTATGATCCTTTGGGTACATACCCACTAATGGGATGGCTGAGTCATATGGTACATCTAGTTCTAGATCCTTGAGGAATCGCCATACTGTTTTCCATAATGGTTGAACTAGTTTACAATCCCACCAACAGTGTAAAAGTGTTCCTATTTCTCCACATCCTCTCCAGCACCTCTTGTTTCCTGACTTTGATGATTGCCATTCTAACTGGTGTGAGATGGTATCTCATTGTAGTTTTGATTTGCATTTCTCTGATGGCCAGTGATGATGAGCATTTTTTCATGTGTCTGTTGGCTGTATGAATGTCTTCTTTTGAGAAATGTCTGTTCATATCCTTTCCCCACTTTTTGATGGGGTTGTTTGTTTTTTTCTTGTAAATTTGTTTGAGTTCTTTGTAGGTTGAAGACTTTTATAGTCTCAACTCTTACAGCTGGGTCTATTATCCACTTTAAGTCAATTTTTGTGTATAGCGTGAGGTCAGGTCTAAATTGAGTATTTTGTATGTGGATATTAAATTGTTCCAGAATTATTAGTAAAAACAAAACAAAACTATTTCCCCCATTGATTTGTTTTGGATCCTTTTTTGAGAGTCAACTGATCATGAATATAAATTTTAATTCTAAATTTGGTTCAATTTATCTATAGGTCTATCATTATGCCAGTATTATACTATTGCAATTACTGTAGCTGTACAATAAATATGGAAATGAGGAAATATACATCTTCCAGATTTGTTTTGGCTGCTCTAGATCTTATACTTTCTCATAGAAAGGCTAGAATCTGCTTATTAATTTCAGCAAAATATTCTGCTTAGATTTTGATAGGAATTGGGTTTAATCTGTAGACTAATTGGGAGAAGAGCTATCATCTTGATAATACAGGCTGTTCCAATTCATGCATGTGGAATACATCTCCATTTATTTATATCTATTTTTCATTTCTCTGAACAATGTTTTGTGATTTTTTAGTGTACAAGTTTGAACTTCTTTTGTAAAATTTAATTCATCGTTGTTTTTTTTTCATTTGTTTGTTTTGCGATGGAGTCTTACTCTCTCAACCAGGCTGGAGTGCAGTGGCATGATTTCAGCTCACTGCAACCTCTGCCCTCCAAGTTCAAGTGATTATCCTGTCTCAGCCTCCTAAGTAGCTGTGATTACAGGCGCCTGCCACCATGCCCGGCTAATTTTTGTACGGTTAGTAGAGATGGGGTTTCACCATGTTGGCCAGGCTGGTTTCAAACTCCTGACTTCAAGTGATCTGCCCACCTTGGCATCCCAAAGTGCTGGGATTACAGGCATGAGCCACTGCGCCTGGTCAAAAATGTTTTCTTAATTTCATTCTCAAAATGTTAATGGATAGATTCTTGTATATTGTTCATGTATCTTGGGACCTTGCTGTCCTTGTTTATTAGTTCTCGTAGTTTTTGTGTGGGTTCTTTAGAATCGTCTACATACAGAATCATGTCATCTGTGAATAAACGCAGTTTCTCTCTCTTCTCCCTCACCATTCTGAATGCCTTTTATGTATTTTTCTTGCCTGACTGTCCTAACTACAATCTCCAGGGCACTGCTGAATAGAAGTGATAAGAAGAGACATCCTTTCCTAGTTATCAATATTAGAGGGAAAGCATTTATTACCATGAAATATGGTTTGTCATCTAAAGGGTATTCATAGGTGGTCTTTACCAGAAAGTTCTCTTCTATGCACACTTTGTGGAGGGTTCTTTTCTAGGCCTACTATGTTCTCTTCCATGCCCATTCACTTTTTTTTTTTTTAATTGTGAATGAGCACTGAATTCTGCCAAAGCTTTTTCTTCATATTTTCATATATTCATGTGGTTTTTGTTCTTTTTTCTATTAATATGTTGAATTACATTAATTGACTTTTGGATAATAAATCAACTCTACATTACTAGGATAAATCTCTTTTGGCTATGGTGTACAATCTTTTGTATATATTGTTGGATTCGATTCATTAATAGTTTGTTGAAGATGTCTGTGTGTATGTTCATGAGGAATACTGGTCTGTAGTCTTCTTTTCTTTTAATGTGTTTGTCTGACTTTGGCATGAGGGAAATACTGGCCTTATAGAATGAATTGGTGGGTATTCCCTTTCTCTTTCTAATCAAGGAATTTGAGAAACATTAGTGTTTCTTTTCTTAGGTTTAAAAGAATTCAAGAGTGAAGCCTAGGCTTTTCTTTGGGGGAAGATTTTTTCATTATCAATTCATTAATTCAACTTCTTTACTTATTATAGGTTTATTCAGATTTTTAGCTATTTATGGATCAGTTTCTGCAATTTGTGGCTCTCCAGGAAATTTATCCATGTCATCCATGTTGTTTAACTTTTTGGCATAGAATTGTTCATTGTATTCCAATATAATTCCCCAAAGGGGAATTATACACTTTTAATGATAACTGTTCACCTGTATGTTCTATCAACATATATTTTCAGCAGTGTCTCACTCTACTGGTATCAATTTACTGTATTAGTTCATTTTCATGCTGCATGCTGCTGATAAAGACATACTCGAGACTGGGAAGAAGAAGAGTTTTAATGGACTTATAGTTCCACATGACTGGGGAGGCCTCACAATCATGGTGGAAGGCATGATCTTTGAAATATGATATACATACTTAAAATTAAATGCAATATTTATCCACTAGATGAAGAAAAACCCTTAAGGAGGTTCTTGTCACCAAAGGAGTTTATAACATATTAGTAATTTATTCATATTCTGACTTGTACCTTCCATTATGACTAATGTATCGTATTAGCCTAATTAGCCAAAGGTAATGTTGTTTTTAGCTTTCTATCTATTCCTAAATGTTATTTCCTAGTTTTTGTTTCTTTCTTTTATGTGTATGTACATGTTTTTACTTATCTTCAGGCTTACATATCATTAATAAATTATTTATTAGAGGTTAGTTGGTAGTGACAAGACTGACATGGTACAACATGGAGTCATTATGTCACCCATGGGTAAGTTTAATACTATTACTGACTAAGTACCAGAAAGATCATTTGGGGATGTGAAAATATTAAAAGTTGCAAGTAAATTATAATAACTGCATGAAAATCCATAACACATACAGCTAACCAGTACTCTAATCTCATTTTTTCTCATTCCTAAGTAGCATGGGGAAAAAAATGAAAAATGTTGATAGACTTAAGTGTTTCAGGTATTGAGAGTCCTCAATTCTACTAGTTATTGCAATAAAAATGGAAAGAAAGGCCAGTCCCGAATGAAAAGAAGATGTTGGCTAGTGTTAGCAGCCTATAAACTTTAAGAATTAGTATATAAATTACATTAGGTTGGTACATATAGTAGTAATCATTATGTAATAACCCGTCATCCTACACTGTAATTCAGAGAGAAAGTACTGAATAGATAGTGGTCACAAAGAATAAAATTAACTTACATACAGTTCATTGTAACATGATTATTACGACAAAGGATGTCGTAATGGCATTTGAAAATAGAAGTGGATGAGTGTTTACTGTGTGGGGAGGCTGAAAGAAGTTGATGCTATAGAATTAGTGTTCAATTAATACCATCCAAAGGTACAAGACTGTATTAAGTGGAAATAAAATTCCAGTAAAGGGGTTATTTTAAAAAGGATTGAAAATAATTCTCTAGGTTTTCCTATGACTACTAAGTATCCCATAAGATCAATCTTTACCTCTAATTCTCTACTAATCAAGCAGTCTTCTAATATATATATAATGTATTCTTCTATTCAGCAGAAGTATGTGATTCAGATAGACAATACTCATTTGTCAAATTGCCAGCTATACTTCCCATGATTAATAAATGACATGGCATTTGTGCTTATAAATTTATACTTCTAAAATTTGATTAATGTCAATGACTCCTGCAGCACTTGATAAAATGTTGCTAAAACTGGAGCATGCTGTCTCCACAAAGATATAACTACCCCATGAATACTATGCAAAACAGTACACATACACCTCAGTTTCCAATAGTAGATTCATTAGAAAAATAATGACCTGAGTTTTAGGAGTGAAGAGCTTAAAATGTCATTATTCAATCTGGAAAATATTTCTGAGTTTATTTTAAGCATCTATGGAATGATGTAATTCTATTTTACATTTCAGACTATAAAATCCAGGGCAAAATGTAATGTTGATGATAATAATAACAATAATAACAATAACATCAGTTTATATTATTGAGACTAATTAATTTTTTTAACTACCCTGTAATGCAGGTATTACTATTTCACTTTTACGAATGAAGAAAGTGAGGCATAGAGAGAGGATCTGCCATAAGACATACAGTTCTAAAGTGTAAGAATTAATATTGAAACTCAGGGTAGTCTGAAATTAAAATTCATGGTTTCAACCACTATAGTATACTTGGTATACTACATATTCATAAAATACCTAGAGTAATAAAGGAGGAAATGATAATTTTGTGCATACAGCTATGTGGCTAAATTCATATTAGCCATCTTATTCCTATATTTAGGATTCTAAGCACTAAGATTTAAATGTAAATGTGCTTATTTGGTGTCATATCACCCAAAATACAAATATAAACCACTTCAACATTGTGATAGGTGATTGTTATGGGTACAACCTTATTTTAGTGTTTCAAACAATTCAAAAGCTTTAATAATAGCTATGGAAATACTAACAAATGACTATTAATATTCACAATGATATCTTCAAATTCTTTATCATATATATAACTCAAGATTAGGAAAATTCAATAAAAATATGAAAGAATTTCGGTAAAACTTACTTTGCAATCTCCGTGTTGGGCTCTCTCCATGGAGCTGTCTTCGTGGCATATATGGAGAAGGGTGGGGGAGTGGCAATGAAGAGACATCATGCGTCTGAAGTTTGTACCAATGTGGCTCATCATCTAATAATGCTGTTTCTAATTCAATTAAAATCTACAAACCCAAGAGACAAAGGACGGTCATAATATACCAATAATAAAGAAATTATGTTAAATGGTCCTACAACTTTTGTAGTAATAATTATAATAGTAATGCTATTACATGAAAAACAAGGTCATTTAGATGTTGCAAAATTGTCAGTATGCTTTTGACAATAAATAAACTTTTATAACTTCTTAGTGATTAAATAGTTTTAAATATCTAAGACATTTATTTTTTTGACCCTTGACTACCCATTACTAGAGGCTATCAAATTTACTGTTACAAAAGTAACACTTTTCATTTTAAATGACTGTAACAATAACTAATATTTGTATATCATTTTAGAATTTTAAAAGCGTTTTTATTTAGAGTCAACCTAAATGCCCATCAGTGATGACTGAGTAAAGAAAATATACATATACACCATGGAATACTAATATACATATACACCATGGAATACTAAGCAACCATAAAAAAGAACAAGATCATTCCTTCACAGGGACATGGATGGAGCAGGAGGCCATCATCCTTAGCAAACTAATGCATGAACAGAAAACCAAATACCACGCATTCTCACTTTTAAGTGGGAGCTAAATGATGAGAACACATGGACCCACAGAGGCAAATAATACATACTGGGGCCTATCGGAGGGTAGAGGGTAGGAGGAGGGAGAGTATCAGGAAAAATACTAATTGGTACTAGGCTTAATACCTCGGTAATGAAATAATCTGCACAACAAACCCCATTAAACATGTTTACCTATGTAACAAACCTCCACATGTATCCCTGAACTTAAAAGTTAAAAGAAATTAACTTTTATAAGAACTTTTAAATGGGAAGAGAAAAACAAATTTGAAGTGTCTACTATGTATTAAGAACCGTGCCATATTATCTGCCATAATTATTTTAAAAATTACTAGCTTTGTCTTATTTAATTTTCATAAGCAAAAATACCAAGGCTAACAAATGTTAAAAGAACTTATCCAAGGTCACACCAGCTTTTAGGTGAAAGAGGTGTAAACTGAATCAGCCTGTCTAATTTAAAATTCTGAATTTATCATACCATCCTGCTAAAGATTTAAAACAAGAAAAGAAAAAAACAAGAATGGATTTTAAACATGAACCATATTACAATACAAATTTTATAACATGAATTTTTAAAAATTTACCCAAAATATAAGTCTGTAGAAATTAATGTCTATTTTGTTTAGGAGGTTGTGCAAGTGACAGTGTTTGTGCTTTGTGTTTACAAGAATGGCCACATAAAGATAAATTACTATTTACCTAAGGGAGGTAAAGAAGCAACACAGCCAGGCTGGGCGCGGTGGCTCACGCCTGTAATCCCAGCACTTTGGGAGGCCGAGGTGGGCGGATCACAAGGTCAGGAGATCGAGACCACGGTGAAACCCCATCTCTACTAAAAATACAAAAAAATTAGCCGGGCATGGTGGCGGGTGCCTGTAGTCCCAGCTACTCAGGAGGCTGAGGCAGGAGAATGGCATGAACCCGGGAGGCGGAGCTTGCAGTGAGCCGAGATCGCACCACTGCACTCCAGCCTGGGGGACAGAGCAAGACTCCGCCTCAAAAAAAAAAAAAAAAAAAAAAAAAAAGAAGCAACACAGCCAAGTTAATATTTCATTCTTTCTTTTTTGTTTTTGAGACAGGGTCTTGCTCTGTTACCCAGGCTGAAGTGCAGGGGTGCACTCATAGCTAACTGCAGCCTCAAACTCCTGGGGTAAGGCAATTCTCCCACCTCAGCCTCCTGAGTAGCTACGACTACTGTATGCACCACCATGCCCAGCTAATTTCTTTTTTTATTTTTTTTAAACATGGGGGTCTTGCTATGTTACCTAGGCTGGTCTTGGACTCCTGGTCTCAAGCTATCCCCATCTCCACTTCCCAAAGGATTGGTATTACAAGTGTGAGCCACCATGCCTGGAGTTATTTCACTCTTTCTAAATTTTCCCTAGTCATTTTCAAAATTATAGGTACTGTGTTCCAAAGTATTACAAACACACAATACAACACACTTATTTAATTCTCATATTAACCCTGAGTTGCATAAAGTATTATTCCTACTTGGTTGAAGAACAAACTGAAGCACAGATGGGTCAAATAACTTGTTCAAAGACCCAAGGCTAAGAAGTGGTAGTGCCAGGAATATAAACCCAGTCAGTTAGCTCCAGAATCTCTGCTCCTAACAACTGTGTGAACCTTCTTCCTAAAGGTCACACAAGGGATTTTAGTTTAGTTTAGTTTTTTTTTTTTTTTTGAGATGGAGTCTTGCTCTGTCGCCCAGGCTGGAGTGCAGTGGCGTGATCTTGGCTCACTGCAAGCTCTGCCTCCCGGGCTCAAGCGATTCTCTTGCCTCAGACTCCTGAGTAGTTGGAATTACAGGAGCCCACCACCGTGCCCAGCTAATTTTTGTATTTTTGGTAGAGATGGGGTTTTGCCACATTGGCCAGGCTGGTCTCGAACTCCTGACCTCAGGTGATCTGCCCCCCCCCCCCCTTGGCCTCCCAAAGTGCTGGGAATACAGAAGCATTTTTAGTTTACCACTCTTTGGTTCCTCAGCTGACAACACTCACTTCAATATTTCTATAGACTTGTTTTTCCCATGAGAGTACCATTTAATTTACTCAGCAAAACAAAACAAAAAAACAACAAAAAACTGATATAGTTTGGCTGTGTTCCCACCCAAATCTCATCTTGAATTTTAACTCCCACAATACCCTTGTGTCATGAGAGAGACCCAGTGGGAGGTAACTGAATAATGAAAGTGGGTCTTTCTCATGCTGTTCTCCTCATAATGAATAAATCTCACAAGATCTAATTGTTTTATAAAGAGGAGTTCTCCTGCACAAGTTCTCTCTTTGCCTGCTTCCATCCATGTAAGACATGCCTTGCTCTTCCTTGCCTTCCACCATGATTGTGAGGCCTCCCCAGTCACGTGGAACTATAAGTCCATTAAAACTCTTCTTCCCAGTCTCGAGTATGTCTTTATCAGCAGCATGAAAACAAACTAATACAGTAAATTGATACCAGTAGAGTGAGACACTGCTGAAAAGATACCTGAAAATGTGGAAGTGCTTTGGAACTGAGTAATGGGCAGGGGTTGGAACAGTTTGGAGGGCTCAGAAGAAGATGGGAAAATGTGGGAAAGTTTGGAACTTCCTAGAGACTTGTTGAATGACTTTGCCCAAAATGCTGATAGCTATATGGACAATAAAGTCCAGGCTGAGGTAGTCTCATATGGAAAGGAGGAATTTTTTTGGGAACTGCAGCAAAGGTGATTCTTATTATGTTTTAGCAAAGACACTGGTAGCATTTTACCCCTGCCCCAGAGATTTGTGGAACTTTGAACTTGAGGGAGATGATTTAGGCTATCTGGTGGAACAAATGTTGAAGGAGCAAAGCATTCAAGAGGTGACTTGGGTTCTGTTAAAGGCATTTCGTTTTATAAGGGAAGCAGAGCATAAAAGTTTGGAAAACTTGTATCCTGACAGTATGATAGAAAAGAAAATATCATTTTCTGAGGAAAAGTTCAAGCCAGCTGCAGAAATTTGCATAAGTAACGAGGGGCCAAATGTTAATCGCCTGTGCGCAATGGGGAAAATGTCTCCAGGGCAATTCAGAGGTCTTCATATCAGCCCCTCCCATCACAGGCCTGGAGCCCTAGGAGGAAGAAATGGTTTTGTGGGCCAGGCCCAGGGTCCCCATGCTGTGACACCAAGTCTATGGACTTGGTGTCCTGCGTCCCAGCTGCTTCAGCTGTGACAAAAAGGAGCCAAGCTACAGCTTGGGCCATTGCTTCAGAGGGTGCAAGCCCAAGCCTTGGCAGCTTCCACATTGTGATGAGCCTGCAGGTATACAGAAGTCAAGAATTGAGATTTGGGAACCTCTGCTTAGATTTCAGAGGATGTATGGAAATGCCTGGATGTCCAGGTAAAAGTTTGTTGCAGGGGTGGGGATCTCATGGAGAACCTCTGCTAGGGCAGTGCAGAAGGGAAATGTGGGGTCAGAGCCCAAATACAGAGTCCCTACTGGGGCACAGCCTAGTGGAGCTGTGAGAAGATGGCCACCAACCAGAACGGTAGATCCACCTACAGCTTGCACTGTGCACCTGGAAAACCCACAGACACTCAATGGCAGCCCATGAAAACAGCCAGAAGGGAGGCTATACCCTGCAAAGCCACAGGGGCAGAGTTGCCCAAGATCATGGGAACCCACCTCTTGCATCAGCATGACCTGGATGTGAGACATGGAATCAAAGGAGATTATTTTAGAGCTTTAAGATTTGATAGCATCACTGGATTTCAGACTTGCATGAGGTTTTGTTTTGGGCAATTTCTCCCATTTGGAATGGCTGTATTTACCCAATGCCTGTACCCCCATTGTATCTAGGGAGTAACTAACCTGCTTTTGATTATATAGTCTCATAGGCAGAAGGGACTTACCTAGTCTCAGATGAGACTTTGGACTTTGGACTCTGGACTTTGAGTTAATTCTGAGTTAAGGCTTCGGAGACTATTGGGAAGGCATGATTGGTTTTGAAATGTGATGACATGAGATTTGGGAGGGGACAGAATGGAATGATATGGTTTGGCTGTGACCCCACCCAAATTTCCTCTTGAACTGAAACTTCCACAATTTCCATGTGTCGTGGGAAGGACCCAGTGGGAGGTAATCAAATAATGTGGGTGGGTCTTTCTCATGCTGTTCTCCTCATAGTGAATAAATCTCATGAGATCTGATGATTTTATAAAGAGGAGTTCCCCTGCGCAATCTCTCTCTCTCTTTGCCTGCCACCATTCATGCAAGACGTGACTTGCTCCTCCTTGCCTTCTGCCAGTGAACTGTAAGTACACTATATCCTTTTTTCTTCTCAGTCTTGGGTATGTCTTTATCAGCAGCGTGAAAATGAACTAATATACCAACCACACTGAAAAAGGCTGAAAGTGAGTAACTTAACATGCTAATAGCTGGATAAGTGCTTCCCATCTTGCCTTCTTCAATCATTCTCCACATTACAGTTGGAAATACTTTTCTCAAGTACAGTCAAACCATTTTCTTTTTAAAGAAAATATGAGACTGGGCAAGATGACGAGACCCCATTCCTACAAAAAAAATAAAATTAGCTGGGCATGGTGGTGGGTACCTGTAGTCCCAGCTACTTGGGAAGCTGAGGCAGAAGAATTACTTGAGCCCAAGAGCTTGAGGCAGCAGTAAGCTATGACTGTGCCACTGTGACAAAGCGAGACTCCATAGAGATGGGAAAGAGAGAATTGGTTATTGGTTATTGGTTCCTATTATTGACCAGATACATCCAAATTTGTTTACATATTAAGTGACATGCCCAGGTCTCAGTTTAAGCCTCAAACCTCATTTCTTACCACATTCCCTTCCAATTTCAGTGCAATTGACCAATATCTCCTCACCCTGATATCTTCTTATTCCCTCTGCAGGAATTTCACTCCCCTTGAATTTGCTAAATTCCTCTCTCTCTGTGAAGACTTGCTTTGACCACCTGCCCTCCTCTGCATAGCAATTATGTATTCCTATTGCATTTTCCCCTTCATATCAATTGGCATGTTATATTCTAATTGCTATTCATGTGTCTGTATCACCAATGAATTGTAAATTCCTTGAAGTAAGTTAACACTCCTTATTTAACTTTGAAGGCTCTGTCTATAGCACAGTGCCTGTTACATTGTAGGGCTTGAAAATAATCCATAAATAAATGGTTTAACTGCTTATTAGTGGTACAGTCTGTTCATAAACTACCAAAATATATACATATCACTATAAAACAAAGCAATATATTTGTGAAATACAAATCTTTTATCATTCAACACTGAGAGTTCTAAAATAAGAACTGACATGTAAAATCTGTCAGAATATGTACAACCACTGTTTTCTATAGTTTCAAGTTTTGTCCTAAAGCAGCAGCTGAAATACATTCCATTAAAGAAATTGTGCCTACCTTTGCAGATATTCTACATATAAAATTATACTGACAGTTATATAAATAAAAGCATTCAGGATAACATGAATAGCATAAACTTTAAAACAACTCCAGATACCTCGCCTAAGAATTCACTTTCTTCCTCTCGAACTCGAGCTTGATCCCAAAGGGTAATCTCTAGCATTCGTTCCCGAAATTCTCTTCGGTGGACTGGAGAATAAATGAATGTTTGGTTCCATTTGGGTTCCAATGTTTTCTTTACTGTTTTAGTTCTTCTCTTGTTTTTATCACTATGGAAAAAAACCAACAAATTATGAACTTACATAGAACCACAAGTTTTATCCTAAATTTTTTAATTTAAAATTTCTCAGTAAACAAGTCAGGTGACATTTTACCATCAAATTATTATACATTGCAAGTGTTATAACCTTTAAAATTATTATGAAAAATTTAAGGTGTATACTATATCACACTTTATAGATATGACAATAATGGCGAAGTTACAATAAATGTTAAATTTTTTCTATGACAAATTATTGAAAACTTAATCTTTCTCAAAATCTAAATAAAACCAGACCTGAGAATCTTAACTCAATAATTTTTTAACACATCGCCCTACTGAAAACCTTCTAAATGATAATTAACCAGTAACATTACATATACTATTCCTTTAAACTACAGAAGTCTCATTGTATAAAAAGATGAGTAAATTGTGATATTCACAACTTCTTATCTACAAAGTTCTAGCTAATGACCAATTATAATCTATTTTTTATAAAGATACGTTTTTAAATATAAGAAATTCATATTTATTTGACATATATTTGTTATTTTAAAACATTGTAAATTTATTTCTATGTGAGGTAGTCACCACAACATGAGATGAAAATGCAAGATAACTATCCCAATAAATGGGATTGCCAGTTCAAAGGTTTTCATGTTCTTTTTGGTTGTATATCTCTGTACGTGTGTCACCATACTGTTATACTAAAATACTGTCCATATTGGAAAGTAGACTAAAACAGAAATTAAAAATAACAAAATAAAAATTTTTAAACATTTAAATATTTCTTCCTGACCATGAAAGGATTATCCTGTACATCACCTAGGGTACATCCAACCTATCTGGAGATCATTAATCTTGCTTATTAGACAGGATCACTGGCTTGACAGGAATACAATTTTCTAGGAAATACAATTTAAGCTACCTAAGAGAACTATTTAAAATGACAGACAAGCTCCAGTTAGAACAGTATCAACTGCTACAAATTATCTCAGCACAACACAGTTTCAAGAGTTTTGGGAAATAGGGAGGAGAGAGAACTAAGAAGGGGTAGAATTGTCTCTGAAATTGGGAAGTAATGCAACTTCTTCTCATTGGAATTTTAAGTTTAATTTAGATTTTACTTGAATGATGAAGAGGTATTATATGTTTCCAAAGCACACATATATAATGTGGCAGAAAGATGACTTTAAATATACAAATTGATAATGAATTTTGTTAATACACATGGACAAGATAACATGCAATGTAGCTTTATTAACCATGAAGGCATTGGCAGAAAAATGACACTGCAAACCCATGTAGGAGATTTTATCTCTATACATGGAAAGAAGTGATAATGTGTATGGGAATAACTTATCTGAAACAAGGACTGTGATGTATGATCTTTCTCTCCCTACCTTTGCTTACAGCTTTAACAAATATTTATTTAACATCTACTCATATTTCATTGATGAACAATGAATATTGAGACCTTGTCAAGAGATAAAGGTCCTTCCAAGAAGGCCAGGATGAAAGTATTTCACAGGAGCCTTGCTATCTAATTCAAGAATGGTTTATATCTGGCCAGGTGCAGTAGCTCACACCTGTAATCCCAGCACTTTGGGAGGTCAAGGCAGGTGGATCACAAGGTCAAGAGATCGAGACCATCCTGGCCAACATGGTGAAACCCCAACTCTACTAAAAATACAAAAAATTAGCTGGGCATGGTGGCAGGCACCTGTAATCCCAGCTACTAGGGAGGCTGAGTCAGGAGAATTGCTTGAACCCAGGAGGTGGAGGTTGCAGTGAGCCGAAATCGCGCCTTTGCACTCCAGCCTGGGCAAAAAGAGCAAAAGTCTGTCTCAAAAACAAACAAACAAACAAAAATGGTTTCTATCAAAATCTGAAAGGAAAAAGAAGAGGAAGTCATGAACTTTCTCTTAAGGACAGAAAAAAATTCTCAGATAAAGAATGAAAATTTTAGACAGTATTTCTATGTTGAATAGGAAGAGGAATAGACAATCTCTGAAGTTTCTTATAAACCTAACATACATGACTACAATTTAATAAGGCAATTTAGTATGTACCCAAGCACCAATTCACAAAAAGAACCATTAAAAATAACCTTATATTCAGCAAGTTTAAAAAAAATGAGTTTTACTTTCTCTAGAAGTATAAATAAAGCCTTCAGAATCAAAGCATACTGCTTAAGTCAAACACTGAGAAGGTGCTAAAGATATTTAAACACTAAGATCAATAAGCATGCTATAGACATCATTTTAAAATAAAAGTCTAATTATAATAAAATAAATAATTGATCTTTTAATGAATCACCAAATTTCTGAGAAGATAGTTAATTTTTAAATACAATAAAATCCAACCTAATCCTTTTTTAAAAATTTATTTTCATGTTATTAGAACTTTGGTTTCCATTAAATGTAATTCAGTAATAGCATGTAAACACTTGATGTTTTCACTTAAAATTAGAAGAAGAAATATATTTTAACTGGCGACTAACTTCAAGATATAAAAAGAGTATAAAACTTCAAAATGTGTATCAAATAAAATGCAAAGCCTTTGCTCACTGTCTATTCTTTTGTCCTTTTCTTTGCTGAGATTGTTGTTCAGGTGACACTTTGGTACTGAACTCAACCTTGATGACTTTCTACTTGAACCAAATAACTAAATCAATGAGAATCCAAAAGTGTATAAACATGTTTAAGATCACATCTGTGCCTATCCACTTTCAACCGGAGAAAAAATAACGAGATCTTGAGAGCACTCTGCCGTGGGAGGCAGGGATGCAGACAGATAATCGGGGAAAGGTAACTGGTATCATTCCTTCTTTCTTTTTTCATGATGCCTGTTGAATAGTCTCTTTTATTTTTTACATGCCTGAAATTCAGAGTGATTAGATTTATTTTCAGATAAAGTATTTCTCCAATCAAATCAGGGTAGAACAAAAAGAAAAAAAATTAAGGGTAGAACAATACCATTTATATTGATTAGAATAAACACAAAACAAATAATGCTTGAAGAAGGTGATTCTGGGACTTGTGGTAAGTTTTCTTGACGATATAAGGTGATGAATACAAAACAACTTGTTAAATTTATAGAATAGACAGAAATAATATCTTGGTAAGAGGAGGTAGAAATTGCAGAGAAATGAGCACTTTTTAGCAGTATTTTTAGCTTTTTGACTAAAAGAGCTAGTATTTTTGACTAAAAATTCTAGTATTTTAGCTTTTTGACTCTGTAATTTGTGTTAAAAATTTGATTTTAGGAAGCATAACTTTTAATGATTTTGAATAATGAAAATATATACAAGAAATAATACACACATGCCTAAAATTAATATTTAAAATCACATATACAACATTTAAGTTTTTAAAAATCTTATTTACTGTCACTATTTTGATTCCTAAGAACCATCATGTTTATGTTAAACTTCACATATCTCACTAGTATGATACCAATAAATGATATAGAATTGAAATACCCATTGCTATTAACATTTTCTCATTTATTTTCAGAACATTTATTTTTGTTTTATATCCTTACCTTCTGTCTGGAAGAAAGTAAATTTTAACATAAGGATTCCTTGGCCTCCCATCTTCCCTGGAAGGGAGATCCTTTGCTCCCAAAATTGTAACTATTAATTGGTGACCAACCTTGTCAAACCATAGTTTTATCTGAAAAGCAAAAATATTAATTTATCAATTCAAATATTTACTACACAAACACAATGTTTACCTTTCCAATCTTCACCCCATTCTCTTACAGTATCATTAGCACAGAATATAAATTTTACTTAGTAAATTGTGGCTAGTTAAAAATCAAAGGATATACTATAATAACTTCAATGAATAAAAGAATGATTCAGACATTTCAGTTTGACTGATCAAGCATGTGGGCTTTTTATTATCTTAATGTGATTGCTTATTAACATGTACATAATTACATTATCATAATTAAGGACTTTATATAAAATGATTGATCTGTATCTTTACTTATGCAAGAATCACTAGTTCATTTTGGTTCCCCTACAAAAAAAACTGAGTTCAGAATAAGTGCTCAAAATGAATTGAGTAGATAATATCCTGTTTATATAACATTCATAGGGAATTTTCACATAAATGTTTTATGTTGTTTCACAGGTAAAAACATTTAAAATATTATAAGCAAAAGGGATTTACTAGTAGCTTTAGTCAATAGATTCCTTCAGTTTGAACTTAAAATGATAATGAATTCATCTTTAAAATTTTTCCTTATTCAGACATTAAGTCTCATTCTTTTGTGAAGTTGATGAATAATATCCTTAGGATAATAAGAGTACATTTTATTATTTGAGATAAGAAAATGAGAACAATTTCCCTGTGCCATAATTAGGGAAGGGAACTTCATATCCAACTGCTGAATTTACTTGATTTAACAGTTATCACCTCCCACACACATACCTCACACCTGCACACCTAGCTGTCTGATTCTACTATGTCAGGATCTATGATAATTATGGCTCTGATCCACATCTCGGCCCAGAACTCAGCACATATCTAACCACTATGTTGAAACTGAAATGGAACCAAAATTTGGAACTTGAGAATAACAGTTACAAATCAGTACTGGTTATACATGAAACACTAGCAGTTCAATTCCAATTCCAACATAGCTTTGTTGAGTCCCTCACTTCATATCCTAGAGAATGAGACACTGAGCAACTTTTGAGTCAGAAAAGGTAAACTGACAGTCCAAAAAAGTATATAAAATTATTTCCATCTTTTTTTTTTTGCCAAATGGAATCAGCCCTTTTACAGGAATAAGAGTAAGAAATATCCAACTTGTTTAAATTATAGTTATCAATTTTTATGTTTTTACATTTAATGTAGGTATTATCTTGCTATTGAATAACAAGAAATTTTTCTAATGGAGCTGCTAAGTACAAAAATAGACCCTAGACAAGTATTTCTTAAATTGGGCTAATAAACTTTCCATGTCGGTATTATCTCACTTATTTATTAAAAAGTTACAAATTCCTGGGCCTACCTCTCACCTACTGAATCAGAACGAGGCCCTGGAAGTTGGATTTTAACAAGTCCCTAGGTGATCCTCAAGTGCATTAAAATTTGAGAACCACTGCCTTAGATTAAGAGATTAACAACTTGAAGAAAAAAGTCTCCAATATATGAAAAGAAAACAGTTCAAATATTTGCTTTTCCAATAATATTAGAACATAGATACAGATAAGAAAAAGGGGCCAAAAGGAGACTATTCTTCTGGCAAAAGATGTGAGTGAAAAAGAGAGAAATGCAGGACTGTCTGATTGTATATGAGATCAAAGAGGTGTTATAGATAGTATCATAAATGTGTGACAAAAACCCAACTGATTTCTATGGTATTCTCTATTTTCATCAGTTTTAAAGAGTTTATGGCCAGGCGCGGTGGCTGAAGCCTGTAATCCCAGCACTTTGGGAGGCCGAGACGGGCGGATCACGAGGTCAGGAGTTCGAGACCATTCTGGCTAACATGGTGAAACCCCGTCTCTACTGAAAAAAAATACAAAAAGCTAGCCGGGCGAGGTGGCTGGCGCCTGTAGTCCCAGCTACTCTGGAGGCTGAGGCAGGAGAATGGCGTAAACCCGGGAGGCGGAGTTTGCAGTGAGCTGAGATCCAGCCACTGCACTCCAGCCTGGGCGACAGAGCGAGACTCCGTCTCAAAAACAAAACAAAAAAAGAGTTTATGGCTTCATTTTTTCTAAGACATTAAAAAGCTTTCTCTGAAGTTCATGACATGAATATTAAGCACCTCAAAGGAAAAAAAAAAAAGATTCTGCAAGGTTAAAAAGATTTATTTCCAATAAATGTTACATTTAAGAAACAATAATTATTATGAGACTAAGCTAAAAATTATTAGAGCAAATTATTGATTTCTATGAGAACCTTTTGGGGGGTTAAACTAAGTACTTGTTGCCATCTCCACCAGCAATATTTTTTCTCCTTTAAAATCATTAAAACTAGCATTTGAGATATATATTTCAAAAGTCTGACAGAGTATTCTTTTCAGATTTCCTTATGTCATGGAAAACCAAAATATTATCAGTTACTAATATTATCCATTTCTCATACAGAGTAAACATATGGCTTATTTTTGGTATAATATTTTAGAGTTTACTAAATTATAAATTACAAACGCACAAATATTAAAATAATTTAAACAGCAAATAGGCACATTTTAACTTTACTAATTATTTGACCAAAATTATACCTTTTAATAGACTGCTTTAAACTGAGTATTTGAATATAGCCCTAATTTTTATTTATATTATAGGACTTGCATTGAAGTTTTTAATAGATATCCAGTTCACATAATCAAAACAGATTTTATTAGGTACATCACTTTATAACATTCTTAATTTCTTATCTGTGCTTTTTAAATAAGTGTTTAAAATATAGCTGTTGATTCCCCCAAATATAACAAACATATCTTCACAATTCTGGTTCTGACATAGTTCCTGTTCAGCCCCAATTTCATTAATAAAAATATTAGTATAATTTAAATTGTTTAAAAATATTTCTCATTCCAGCTTTAGCATGTAACTATTTTTAATTTTCCTAAGTAGGACCTAAGCAGCATAGGTAAATATTTTATATTGTATAATATTAACAAGAATAATTTAATTTTTTAAATTTAAACAAAATAAGTATTACTCAGAAGCAACAAATTTTTAAAAAACAACATGCAGCAAAGCAAGGAAAGCATAATACTACTTAAAAAAAACTATATTGCCATTACTTTACCATATAAGGGGTTCCTAATGAAAAGAGGCAAACAACTTGTACCCAACTATTACATAAAATTAAATAAAACTACAATGGCAAAACATTAACAAAATAAATCCAACTTATTTTATTTGGACTATAATTTTGTTCTTTCAAAGTAAAATACTTTCCAAAAAATGAACCTTATATATAATATGCATAAAATTCATATTTTAAATAAGGTACAAATTTATTTGCCAGTCTCCTCAAGGAGTTATTACTTGGAAAATGCAAGAGAATATAGATGTTAAGTGACATAATGAGTGATTTAAAGAGACAGTAACCTTAGTGTAACAAAGGAAAATATCAACAGTATAAAATTAGCTATTTCTGTAAATGTCATATACATAAGTAGAATCTACATTAAATGCCACTTCGAAATCTATAAGGTTTAGTATTTAGTTTATCATATAAAATCACTAACAAAGATTGTCTCTTTAAATTTTTATTCAATATTCTAATCCCCATGCAAATTTTTACAAGCTGGCTAATAAAATGATTTGAAAGTCAATAATATGGTTTGGAGCAACATACCAAAAAAAGTTTTCCTATTAACGCATTTTCCAAAAACATACAAATAAGGGTTAAACACAACTTTAGTTTCTATCAGGCAGACAAGGCCTTTACCTGAACCCTAGGAACAAAAGGCGTTGTTCTTCTACTAAGGCTTTGGCTCTGGTAAGCAAAATTAAAGAAAAAAGCAATAAAACAAAACCAAAAAGGACAACACACTGGAACTAAAAGACCAAAAGTAAAAACAAACACATACAACTATCCCTTAAATACAATTTTTCCATGACAATATTTATCGAAATTAAGTACTTCAGTGTAATGAATAAATTAATTTTGTCCAATGCCAAAAAACATTAAAAACTATACAAAATACTAGAATTTGTATAATCAAATTTTTCAAATGTAGTTCACAAAACAAGAATTAAGACTGGATATAAAATAATATATTTGGGCTCATGTATTTTGAAAGAATGATTAAAAGCATAACCCAAGAATCAATAAATTTCATATTTTATCCTTAAACATACTACACAGAAAATAGGACAGTACAAAAATAAGTTAGTTGAAAATGTATTACAGAGTTATGAGTGAAAACCCATCTGTGGAAGTAATTGTGTGACTTCTCCAAAGTATGTCTACCCAAAGTCCAAAAACTATTAGCCAAGTTGGCTTTAGAATTTCTTAAAAGAATAAACACATTAAAATAAAAGTGTGCAGAAATGCATTGGATTAATTACTTGACTCATACTTGATGAATCCCTATCAGGTTCTAGTATTGAAACGCCATCATCAGACATTTATTATGTACCACTTAAGGTAACACTGTTTATTGCTAATCACACCTATTAATGACAATATCTTATCTCTTTTTGCTTATACAGCTTGTTGCACTTTTTCAAGGCTTTATTGACAGTTTATTATAAGTTTATTGCCTCATGGTATTTCCAACAACCTTATGAGGTAGTTGCTTCTACTCACAATTTGTAGGTCAGGAAACACAGAAAAGGGCTAGACACACTTGCCCATACTCAAACAAAAAGCAAGGTAGTGTAAAGACAGAAAATAGAACCCAGTTCTAATTAAATCACTAAATCAAATTCTCAGAATCAAATCAAATTTCCTTTCTCTTACTGACTTTTGTTTTCATTTTGAAAGTTTCCAAAAGACCACAATAATCAGAATGTTGTACCTTTATTAGGCATTCCAACAGCTAAATCAGAACATAATCAGGTTTGGGAATGGATTTCAAGGTATTTAACTCTGCTTCTATCACCAAGATTCCATCCCATTCCTCACATTTCTTATGGATGTCTCTCTTGTCTACTTCAAAGTCATAAATAGTTAAAGGCTTCTCTCTTTCCACTGCTAACTGGAAACAGATAATGAGTACTAAGAGTAGTTTTGCTCAGTCCAGTTGGCATTGATCAGACACGTTTATTTAAGACATAAATCTAAAACCCAAAGGAAAGCAGACTTAAAAGCAGACTGTCATTCAATCATGAGTCATCTTTCTCTCTCTCTCAATCTCTCTCTCTCTCTTTCTCTCTGTCTGTCTCTTTCAAAACCAAGGCAGTTTCAAATCTAAGCTGTCTTCCTTTTTATGTGGAAATATTCCCAAAGGAAGAAAGAAATATTCAGATGTGGAGTGTGTTACTGACGTCTGTCGGCATAACCACAGGCTATTATAATGCTTTAGCAAATGACAGAGGGGATATATGAAATTCATAGAGAAATTTAGCATGTTGAAAAAAGGGACTAAACAAGGTACTTTAGAAATACATTTTATTTCCCCTGTCCTCCTACCTGTTTTTAGACCAAAAATATTAAGGTTACAGAATATTTTTACAAGTAAATATTATGTCATAAAATAAAAGATTCCCTTTGAAAGAAATAATACTTTCAAATAAATTAATCCTTTAAAGCAAACATTTTTCCATGTTCTAAAATGAACTCATACATGCATCTCACAGACTTCTGAAATCAACCTTCTGAAACCTATGGCAATTTACACTTAATCTTCACCCATGAGTTTATATTTTAAATATGGCTATAAAAATATATTTTTGTGTTGACAATATTTTTTTAAATTAACATAAAATTCACCAGACATACAACTGACTATTTTAAAGTATACAATTCAGTGGCAAATACTGTGTTCAGAATTCTGTGGAATTACCACAGAATTACTACCTCCTTCCAGTTTCAAAATATTTTCATCATCCCAGAACATTCTGTACTTTACATAATCACTCCCTATTTTTCCATCTCGCTGTATATTAGTAACCACTGCTTTCTGTCTCTATGGATATTTCAGATAGGGATGGCAAACACTATGCGTCTCACTGTAATTTGTAATTACTATTAATTCATTTATTGTAAGCATGAGAGACCTGATGATATCTATAACAATTCAGGCTTCATACAAATGAAGAATTTGAATTTGTACACCACAATTCATTTCGCATTTTTAATATCACTTTCCACAATTAATTGCACTAGTATCTTTAGAACATTCTTTTCATACAATACTTTCAGAATAACAAAGTTATAACAATGAAGTGTAACAGATAAAAGCTCAAAAAAACCCTTTCATTTATAGAAAGTTTTAAAAAGGCTATGGAGTTTCCAGGGAGATAGAAAGGACATATACCGCTCCTTAAATTATGTATTCCTTTCAAATGGGCATATAAAATGGATATTTGTAATATTTACTTAAAATGGAGTCAAAAGATATTTTTTAAAGTAACTTGGAAAAACACTGCAACCATCAATCAACCACAGATCATGAAGCGAATGAAATAAAATATGATTAACAGTAGTATCAATTGGGTAATATGTTCCCACGGAAAGAGAATTCTGAGCCTTTTCTCACTTTGAAAAGAATTGAAAGCTATTCTTTTAATGCCCTATTATCAAAATAGTCAAAGGCTATAAACTAATTGAAACTATTAAGAACTACAAAAGTAATCAACTGAAGGAGAAAAACTGCTAAATTCTGGAAGAACACATATTAAAAATAGGGTCCTAATAAGGCAGTGCTGTCAGTGAAAAAGCTAACATACAGCCTATGTGGCATAAACCTGAATTCATGCTGATTTTCTTCACCAAATACATTAATGGCATTTTCACTGCTATGCACTAGAATAATAAACAGCAGGACAATTCAAAAATGTAGAGAAAATAAATTGCATACATTTAAAAAAATCAACAGCCTTGAGCATGAAAATGTAAACAACAAATTTACATTTTTTTATAATCACCTCCTTTGAGAATGATATTATACGTATATATTTTCTATTTGAGACATGAACTGACAGAGTATTAGGAAGGCCAGCTCACATACTATAAAAATTATCATTGTTCTCAGGCATTAGCAATATCATAATTTTGTAAGTGAAGTATGGGCCCAAGTAAAAACTAACCAAAAGCAAAAATGTCCAAAGGTAGAAAAGAAGGAAAAAGGAATTGTAATGTTGGTTTATGACATCCTAGTTTTCCTTAGGGTTGATATATGTAGATATATTTTTCCAACCTCTACATCATTAGAGCAAACCAAAACTGTCTCCAGGCTGATAGAGACAGGATTAAATATAAAGGGAATTATTATATACCAGATAGCATCTTAGTTATGTTTTCCTGGATGCAAAAATATAAGAATAAAATTCATAAGTTACATGAAGGTAAAAACTTGTATTCGCAGTGACTAGCACTATAGCTGATGTGGGGGTCAGAACTTAACACAGATTTCTTAAGTAGATGATTGGAGTTTAATTAGGTAAAATCATTTCTGAAGGAAAAATTTGAAAATAGATTTCAAGAATCCTAAAATTTTCCTTTGCCTTTTATATTGCAATTTCATTTCTGGAAAGTTATTCTGACAATAGAATTCTGTCCTAACAAAAATATTCAAGATTTATATTCAAGGATTTCCACGGAATCATTATTCATAAAAATTAGTTAGAAACAAGCAAGGTACCGTATAATAGTGAATTAAGTTACAATGAAGTATTAAAATGGCCATTAAAACAATTTTAAGAGGAATTTTTAAAGACAGGAAAAAGTCCACAATATTACTAAGAGAAAAATCAAGATTCAAAATAGTATTTTCTTTTCAGTTTTGTTTAAAAATTTATATGTAGTGAATGGTTATATTTCAGTGTCAGGATTATAGCTGATTTTTACATCTTATTAATTTTCTGTGCTTTCCAGTTTCCCACAATAAATATGCAGTATATTTATAACCAACATTTTTTATATCTAGGGTAGGGTATGGGTATATGTGTGAATAGTTTCAAAACAGATACAGCTAAAAGTTTTACTAATAATATCATAGTGGAACATATTCCTTCCAAGTCATAAGAAAAGGAGAAAATAGTACACATTTTAAATTACAAAACCACTTATAAATCTAAATACTATAACTTTACATCGTTATACATAAATTTAGAAGTGAAACTTTTAAGTTTATATTTCCCTGAAATATTTAACAGTTGTACCTTTTACCATATTAATTTTGAACCATGAAGGAAAATAGTTGAATTTGAAATTTGTCTAAATCCCTGAACTATGCTTCTCGTCCTCCCCTCCTAGTCCAATCTGTAGTAAGACCTTGGGATTCAAATAAGAAAACAAAGTGATACTTACTTATTATAGAAAATCTAACTTCCACTCCTTCTTTACGAACTTAAGCAAACTATACATACACACAGACACAGACAGACACACACACACACACACACACCACAAACACAATTTTATTTATGGACTGGGATCATCCAGCCCCAAAAACATTATTTAAGGATGAACTATTGAAATGGATCCATAATAAGAAACAACAATTTATTAGCATTTTATAGCATAGTAGAAGAAAACATACGTTTGTAACTATAAATGACAACATATGTGCTGTCGATATATGTAAGAATAAGTAGAAAGATGCTACTTATTTTGCAGACTTGAAAAAAGACCACTAGCCTCAAATGAAAAAGTTCACTCTGTTTATGAAATAGAAAGGAAAAAAAATAATAAGGGAAGAAATTTATTTTAGTGGAACATTTACAATTTCCTAATAGCATCACATATTCTTTCTTATATAACTTTTCTGTTATTGTCACCTTGATGGTCAAAATCATTCTAAAAAAGACATGTCTAATGACTTTTTTAATGACTGCGAATGAACTTTTTTCCTTTTTGCATATACTTCCTATAACTTCTTTTAATTAATGAAAATACTTCAGAAAAAAACAAATACTACCCTTTCCCACCCTCCTCCCAAAAAAAATCAAAGGAAAAATTTCATAGCTAATTTCTGGGCTTAAAATATCAGCCTCAAATAATTTAGTTTTTAACTGTAACTTTTTGTTAATCCAAAATTCAATGTCTGAATTTTGACAACCTAAATACCTTTTTAATACTCATGAAATTTCAAGTTTTGTAATCACCAACAATACTGGTAATATCAACCTGTATTTTTCTAATGTATAAGAATAAATTTATTATGTTACTACTTTTATATGGTTTAATAAGGGAATGACAACAGAACAAATGAATAAAAAGTAAAGACTTACATTTGTAAAGCTCCTCTGATATCAACACAATATAAAATGCATAAATGAGTATTTAAGTTTTATTTTAAAATGTTCAAATCAGGGATCACTTAATGTGCAAAGTTATCTGAAGTATTCAGCAATCCATTATATATTTCTCTGTTCATTTCATTTTGTCTATTGACAAAAACATCTCAAGTATCATTATATTTCATAGCAATATTGAACTCCAATGATGACTATAAACTGACACCAAAATCCTTAAAGTTGTAAAGCAGTGAAGAATTCATATTTACTTTTATCTGAAATACCATCTTTACATAGTGCAACATTTTTACTTCTCTTAAAAATCTATGACAAATTATAGTCATCTTAAGGTACAGAGCAAAAATTATGAACTTGAATTTTGTTATAATTACTAACATACAAAAGAGTTTAGGTACCTTCACAAAATCTAACTGTTATTAAATTCCAGAAAATCTAACTCTAATAAATGAAGCAGTATGATAAATAATCAAAACTGGATTTCAAAAACTAAAAGAACGATAAATTGGGAGGTTAAAAGCACAATTATGTTCTAGGAATAACTTGGTTTGTAAAAAACTAGCATCGTATTTTAAAAGTACTATTTGATATTCTGAAAAGAAGAGTAAATGTAATGACTACATACTGAAAGTTGTCCTGATAAGAACTGTGGAACATCCCTCAACATTCCAGGACTCATAGGAGAGGTAACAGAAATAGAAGGACGATCCATTTTTTGAGATTCAAATGAGCTAGAACCTGCAACGATAATTACACATAACAACAATGGCTCTTCACAAGTATTTAGTAAGTTTTGCCATATAACTTTCAAATTATTTATTTTTTTGATGTCCACAAAATGTCATTATATAGGCCATTTTCTTAGACACAATGTTGAAATATTCTTAAAGAGGTTTTTTTGGAAGCAAAAGTGCAGTATAGGGATTCTCTTAAGACCAATAGTGAACCATTTTCTGTGCCAATTATAGTAGAGACAGGCCTCTACCTCAGGACTTAGTTACTATCTGTTAAGCGTACTGTATTTATATCTTACGATGACATATTAAGAAAAATTTAAAAATAGAAACAAGGAGTAATCAAAACATAAATCAATAAAGCAACTGAAAGACAGACTACATTTGTGAATAATAAGAAAATAAGTACAAAATTATTAAATTTTTAAAATTATGTATAGAACAATATAACAAATTATACTGGCAGAAAGAAGTGAGGGGCATAAAAAAGGAATAAAATATTAAATATTTATTGTCACTATTTTCATTCTTGGGGATAAGAATATTCCATGTATGTCTGTCATGTTCTCTGGACAGAACATTGCTGATATTCATTGGGATTCAGAACACTGGGGAAGACCTGTTTTTTGTTATTTTTGTTTTTGAGACGGAGTCTCACTCTGTCACCCAGGCTGGAGTGCAGTTGCTGATCTTGGCTCACTGCAACCTCCGCCTCCCGGGTTCACGCCATTCTCCTGCCTCAGCCTCCCAAGTAGCTGGGACTACAGGCGCCCACCAACACGCCTGGCTAATTTTTTGTATTTTTTTTTTTTTCTAGTAGATACAGGGTTTCACCATGTTAGCCAGGATAGTCTCGATCTCCTGACCTCGTGATCCACCTGCCTCGGCCTCCCAAAGTGCTGGGATTACAGGCGTGAGCCACCACGCTTGGCCAGGAAGACCTGTATTTAAGGGAATGGATGTGTAAAAACTTAATTGGGAACACAGTGAACCTACAACACCTCTGAGACATCCAATGGGAGATGTAAAGCAGTTAAGTGGAACTACAGATGGGACCAAATGTCCAAGTAGAGACTAGTGTTGGAAATTAACCTGTAGAGTTGTATGCCTAATTGGAAATGAAGGTAGATAAAACTCACCTCTAGAGAGAATACAGTGTAAAATGAAAGGGAAACTGCAAGGCTTAGGATTAGAAGTAACAGTGATACCTTTTATATTACTAGCAAGTAGGACAAATGAAACCTTTCTACTAAGAAAGAAGCTGGTTTTTTTTTTTTGTTGTTGTTGTTGTCGTTGTTGTTTTTACAATAAAGGTTGTTAAACTTCAGGCAACAGATGACACAACAGAATGTATTCTTTGAACATCCAGGCATGTAGGGACAATGATACCTCCTTTTGATAATGTAAACTTAGAAGTCATACAGCTGGCAATTACAACCATAAGAAGAAAAGAATTTATTGAGGAACCAGGAATAAAGATGGTTAAGGACAAGGGCTTGGAAAAACATCAATGTTTAAAGAATAAAAGAGTGGATCTAATCTGAGAAAGGACCCCTGTCTCCTCAGAAACTATTTTGGAATTATAGCCTAGGGTCTTTTTAAATAGCTAAAATAAGATAAAGGTTTCCATGTTGCTCATACAATATCTGAGAGATGTAATAAAGGTGAATAAAAATGTTAACCTACCCCATAGGATTGTTGTAAAAATTAAATGTGATGGTATAGGTACAACATCAAGCACAGTTATAAGTACTAAATAAAATGGGAGCAATAAGGATAATGATGATAATATCATTTTATAATAATTATAATTTGATTATTTATGTTACAGTTTTATGTGATCATGATATTATTTTGGATAAAATCATTTAGCACGTAGTCAAAGATACTAAATCAAATAAGTCATGGGACTATATTTTAAAGTATAGAGCTATAGCATTCAAAGGACTACTCTGATAAAGACTTTAAAGAAACTTGTAATTGTAAATATGAAAGTAAAAAAACATCTATTTTAATAGTGCATTCTCAATTATTGTGGTATATAGAGAATCCGACCACTTCTCACCATCCTCATTGCTACCAACATGGTTTGCATCACCACTGTCTTGCCACTAGATTAGCCTTCTCACTAGTTAGTCTCTTTGCTTTTACCCTCGACTCTATTAATCTATTTGCAACCTATTAGCCAGATTTTAACACTAAGTATCTACTCAAAACCATCCTAGATAGCTCCCAATTTTCCTGAAAGTAAAAGCCAATGTCCTTACAGTGGGTTATATGGCCTTTGCAATTTGCCCATTATTCCTCTATCCTCATTCATACCATTCTTCCTCTTGCTCACTCCATTCAGCTACACTGGCCTCCTTGAATTTCCTTAAATGCACCTTAGGCTTTCTTGCCATTGCATCCACACATCCTGTACCTGGAAAGATTTCCCCCCAGGCAGCCACTCCAAATGTTTCCTTCAATCCTTCCTTTTCAATGTGGTCTATCCTGATCAACATATTTCAAACTGCAATCCTTTTTTTCCTCTCTCCCAATATCCCTTACTGTACTCTCAATCAATAAAGAAACTTACTTCATTGAAAAAAATAATTTAACATCTGAAATACCACTAACAATAATGTTTAAAATTATAGATAAATTTGACATTAAACTTATGTATTTATTGTTCCACTACTCCTCTGATGTTAAATCAGAACTGTTATCCCACTTTCCAAAAACATAAATTAGAATAAATGTAATTATCCACTAGTTTATTCTAAGCATCTCCCCCCACTTAATGAGGATGAGGTTACAAATAGTAAATTTTAAAACTAGGGGAAGTTTTGGGGGTGAATTTTTGGGAGCAGTGACTATGTTCATGATTTTTTGTTGGGATGATGGTTTCACAGGTATATATGTATGTCAAAACTTACCTAATTGTGTACTTTAAGTATGTGCAATTTATTGCAGTATACCTTAATCATGCTATCTAAAAATCTGTAATAAGACAAAATGTTTAAAAGAAACTTAAAATATTCTACATTTTTGTATTTTTTCCCACAGTGACATGAAATAATACTAAATTTTCCATCTTTATATGCTTACATACTTGATAGCAAGGTTGTCATATTTCTTACTTCACATTACTAGCTAAATACTTCATCTGACCTCTGATGAATGCAATTATAAATAACATTTTCTTCTAGAATAAATAAAACTTACTGGACTCCAGTTGTGCATGTGTACTATCAGGTATTCTAGGTATATCTCTGAAATGATAAAAAGAAAAAGAAAGAAAAAGAAAGAGAAAGAGAGAAAGAAAGAAAGAGAGAGAGAGAAACTGTTTCAACAATTAATGCAACTCATATTTTTTATCATTATCAATCTATTAATAGGACAGTGTAAAATGAAGAAAACTGTGTATAATAATGGTATTATATAAATAAGAAACAAGCCTTAGTACTTATTGCTCATAAAAGTATTCTGGGCCAACCTCAACTATTTAAAAGGAAATAAAATTCATATGCATCCATAGCATGCTTTTAAAAAGAGACTTTATTTTCTATGTGTCTCACTGCACAATTATCCATTATAAAAAATTTGTATTAAACAAGATAAGTTTTACAGATACGTTTTTATTCTCTTCTGCTCTTTGGTTTTACCTGCTGTTCTAAATCAGTAACATTAAAGTACAAATAAAATATCACCAAAATAAAAAGTAAAATATTCATGTTGTGATTAAAACTTTCATTTTATTTTATTTTATTTATTTTTATTTTTTAAAGATAGTGTCTCACTCTATCTCAGCTCACAGCAACCTCCACTTTCTGGGTTCAAGCAGTTCTCCTGCCTCACCCTAATTTTTGTATTTTTAGCAGAGACAAGGTTTCACCATGTTGGCCAGGTTGGTTTTGAACTCCTGACTTCAAGGGATCCACCGGCCTCGCCCTCCCAAAATGCTGGGATAACAGGCATGAGCCACTGGAAACTTTTAAAATGTAGTAACATCACTGAGAAAAGACAAACATGTTTCTTTTGTTTTGTTTTGTTTTGTTTTTGAGACGGAGTCTTGCTCTGTCGCCCAGCTGGAGTGCAGTGGCCGGATCTCAGCTCACTTCAAGCTCCACCTCCCGGGTTCACGCCATTCTCCTGCCTCAGCCTCCTGAGTAGCTGGGACTACAGGCGCCCGCCACCTCGCCCGGCTAGTTTTTTGTATTTTTTAGTAGAGATGGGGTTTCACCGTGTTAGCCAGGATGGTCTCGATCTCCTGACCTCATGATTCGCCCGTCTCGGCCTCCCAAAGTGCTGGGATTACAGGCTTGAGCCACCGGGCCCGGCCAGACAAACATGTTTCTTATGGGGAAATCTCAACATTACCATGGAACTATATTTACACCAAAAATAAGTGTATATTTTTATTTGAGATTTGACACAAGGAGTAAATATTAATGGTTACATTCATTCAGTAAACTACATAAAGGACTATAAATTATTTAAAATATTAAACAAAAACAAGACTTGAAGATCCTTTAATACCAAGAAATATATTTGATCAATACACTAATCTTATACACTGCAGCTTTACCATGATACAAAACTATGAAAAGACAAAATAAAAAATGAATACAATTTCAAGTACCAGATTTAATACTTTAAAAGGAACATTTCAATAAAACTAAGCTACCACCCTAAGTCGTTTTCTTCAGCATTTTCAAAAAAGAGATAAAAATAATACAGGCCCATCATTTCCTAAATGAATTATAACTGGACATTACTATTCTACAACAAATGATTTCTGTAGGCTTCACCCTAGAATGCTCTTACCCTAAATCTGCATTTAATAATTCACCAACAGTAATATTTTTCTGTTACTTTTACTCTGATACAGGTATATATTTTACCTTGGCATATAATGTAATTCAGTTGCCTCTTTAACATTTATTGCCAATGTCTGGAAATTGTCAATTTTAATCTATAGGCATTACATTTAATGCATAGGCATTATAAAACAGAGGTATAAATTACAAAGCCAAAGAGTACTTTGATGTTTGCTTATTTTGGGTCTGTTTGTTCACCTTGTTAAAAAACATGTCATGTTTTTCCATAAACTATTACCTCTATCTAGGAGTTGTATGTCCTTTGGCCCTTTCTTTCCTATGTTGAAATCTCTATTTTGAAAAATGTAAAATGTGTAGACTATAGATGATTTATAGCCTCCTTCCCCTACTAAATCCTATAACCACCGTTTAAGGTGTTACAATAAAATGAATAAACACGTAAATATTTCTTCTTGTGTAAGTAACTGTATATTCTACCATCTATATGATCAGATAAAGAGATATTATTTTTGGTGTGGTGCTTTTGGTAAGGAAAGAGAAAAAGTTACTGTCTACAAAATAATTTATTTCCATAAAGCAATCAGAAATTATTAAATGGCACATTACAAATAGTTTAACAGTATTCAACTTCACACACATATAAAATATTGAAACCAACTTACCCAATAGGCCTTGAAACTACAAGCTCTACTTGTGGTTCAGGTTTGGATTCCAGAATGATGTTGTATACTTCCTCAAATGTGGCTCCTTGCAATAGCCTTCCATTCCATTCTAATACTTCATCACCTATAGTGTGTGTCAGTAATAATAATGTCATAAAGAAAATTTGATCCAATAAATTACACTTAACAGCATCTTAAACTTCAATAAACTCCATAGGATAAAATAACCATTATACAATATGAAACATACTCAGAACAGTTCCAGTGACACAAAATTTGATGACTATGGTGATTAGTATATTTCACAGAAAAGGACAATGATTAGAGGAAAAAATTACATAAACATTATCTCTATGTGATTTCTTAATAGAAATTCTAATTCTAAGCAACAATCAAAATCAGTTGCCTCTTTAAAGATTTTATGACTCTATACTCTAGGTTTCTCAATATATGTGCAACTGAGCACCTTGTTTTTGTGTAAAGGGTTTCCACTGTCTAAACTCTCTTGTAAAAACCTTAATAATTAGTATATTATCAAATCCTCTTTAAGGTACTCAAGGATTTCTCCAATAGTATCCATTACCAAAGAGATAAGGGGTGACACATGGTAGGAAATATGCCTTTGTCCATAAAGTTTGTTCTAAACTACGTTAGAATTTTCTCAAAAGAAAAAGGTCTTATGGGAAACAAAATAGGTTAATATTATATTCAGATTAGAATACCCATCAGAAAAAAATAAGATATAGTCAATATAAAAACGATTTTGATCTACTATGACTCAAGAAATAATAGTTTTGACTTTCCATTAATGAATAGAGATTTATATCTAAGTTAAGTGAGTTATTGTCAAATCACTTCTAAATGAATGAAAATAACTCATAACTACTAAAGTTGGACAGTTTAAATGTAAATAATCAAAGGTAAAACCCTACCTGGTCTAAGATGTCCTACAGTATCAGCTAAACTTCCTTTTTTTACTTTAGTAATAAATGCACAAAGCCGTCCTGATTCAGTCATCTTTCCTCCTACAACCTGTTTAAAAGAGGAAAATATTAACACGGGAATATTGTTAAAATGAGCATAGTTGAAGATTCAGGTAAAAAATACCTAGAACAATTTGCAACACCTAAAACGCTAATTTAATGTACAGAAAATGATTTCTTAAATAATTTATTGTCTCTATTAGGTTAGTATGTGCCCTAAAAGCTAGGTCTTTTTCACATATTCCAACTGTTTTGCCATTTAATACCCATTATTTGCTAAAATGTTGCATAACGTAGAAACAACATAACAATTGGTAATTTTTGTCCTTATTCTAAAATTCTTGCTTTTGTCATTTCCTAAAACATATTTTACAGTATCATATTAATTATATAAACATTTCTAGTTATAGATGTAAACACTTTAATACAAAATTTTTGTTTCTTTTACTATAATTAGGATATACCACCAAACTTTCATTGGTAATCTTTTAGAAACACTGATAATGTGCATAATGATGATGGATCTTACTTGAAAAAAATTACAAAATTTACTTAATCGCATCAGAAGTAATATAAACTTCAGACCATCTGAATCTCAATTTTTTATTTTTATGTTTCTATTAAAATATAACTTTTAGAAAATGAATAAAAATGTTAGGAATAATGCTGTGGAGTCATATGTATACTTGTATATCT
Source organism: Piliocolobus tephrosceles (assembly GCF_002776525.5). Lineage (NCBI taxonomy): Eukaryota > Metazoa > Chordata > Mammalia > Primates > Cercopithecidae > Piliocolobus > Piliocolobus tephrosceles. The sequence continues at coordinate 107,320,117 of NC_045440.1, read as the reverse complement.
TACAAAATTAATGCTTTGATTCTAATCAACCACCATTCAGTCAAATATCTCAATTTGATGGCAAGTGAAGCAAATAATAGCAACTAACTTCACTGACTGAAATGAATTGGTTTTTCTCTTCTAAACAGAGTGAAAGTTATTTGAATTCAAAAATCATGGGGTGTATCTTATTCCACGGATTTTTTCCATAATTACAGTGAATTACACATAGCTGCAATTCAGTTAATAAACTAATTAGTCCTATGTTTGAATCTGAAAATTAAATGTATAGTTCTTATTGACTTATATCCTTAAGTAAATATTTAAAAACTTTCTTGGCTTAACAAACATTAATAATGATTAATTAATTACACTAGCTATAATGATTATTGATATCTTAAAGCTTGCCAGGCATTTTACTAAATGTTTGTATGTTTGTTTATTTAATCACATTACAACAATTCAATTATCCTCATTGAATAGATAAGAAATCTAAAGCTAAGAGAAGTTTATTTGTCCATTTTCATGTAACTAGTAACTCCTGTATTTGGAATTGAAGCCAAGACTTCCTAATCTTTATTCTAACACTATAATAGGTATCTCTGGATTAAAAAATTGTTTTTAAGACAAAGGGTCTCACTATTTTGCTCAGGCTGGACTTGAAACCCTAGGCTCAAGCAATCCTCCTGCCTTAGCCTTCCAAGTAGCTGGGACTATAGGCACATCTCACTGTCCCTGGAAATGGGTCAAATCTGATTTTAAATTCCACCATCGTCACCATCTTGTGACCATGGGGAAGTTAAACACCTCTCTAAGCCTATTTCTCATCTATTGTGAGTGTTAACTAGGATAACAGATATAAAATGCTCAGGTGAGTGCAAGCACATGGATGCCACCCAATAAATGTTCTTGCAAGATCTGGTCATTTAAACCTATGTGGCACCTTGCTTCCCACTCCCACTCTCTCATGTTCCTGCTTTTGCCATGTGACATGTGTACTCTCCCTTCACCTTTGACTATAATTGTAAGCCTCCTGAGGCCTCCCCAGAAGCCAAGCAGATGTTGGCACCATGCTTCCTTTAAAGCTTGCAAAACTATGAGCTGATTAAACCTCTTTTCTTTACAAATTATCCAGTCTCAGGTATTTCTTTAAAGCAATGCAAGAAAGGCCTAATACATAGTCCACTTCCACCTACATCCAAAGTTTTCTAATATCTCTTATATTCTACAGGACAATTTTTATAGGAATGGCTTAGCTCTAAAACATTTACTTTATTTAGAGAGAGACAGAGTCTCACTCTGTTGCCCAGGCTGGAGTGCAGTGGTGTGATCACAGCCCACTCTAACCTCAAACTCCTGGGCTTAAGCAGTCCTCCTGCCTCAGACTTCTCAGTAGCTAGGACTCCAGGCATGTGCTGCTATGTCCAGCTATTTTAAAATTTTTTGGGCTGAATGCAGTGGCTCATGCCTATAATCCTAGCATGTTGGGAGGCCAAGGTGGGTGGATCATGAGGTCAAGAGATCAAGATGATCCTGGCCAACATGGTGAAATCCCATCTCTACTAAGAATACAAAATAAATAAATAAATAAACAAATAAATAAATAAATAAATAGCTGGGCGTGGTGGTACGTGCCTATAGTCACAGCTACTCGGGAGGCTGAGGCAGGAGAATCACTTGAATCCAGGAGGCAGAGGTTGCAGTGAGCCAAGATCGCACCACTGCACTCCAGCCTTGGCCACAGAGCGAGACTCTATCTCAAAAACAAAAAAACAAAAAAACAAAAAAAAAGTTTGGTATAGACAGGACTTCACTATGTTGTCTAGGTCGGTCTCAAACTCCTGGTCCAAAGCAATATTCCCACCTGGGCCTTTCAAAGTGCTGTAATCACAGGCATGAACCATGACATCCAGCATATTCTTTTTTCATTTCAGGTTTTAATTGGGTATACTAGATGCACAAAAACCGAACAAAGCTCTATTTAATGTATTTACCAAATAATTTCCTGGTATTTTACAGTAAAACATAAATCAATATTTGTATTTAATTTCCCAGCATAATTATTTTTGTTTTTAGAATTCAAACAGTACTCTCTTAAGTGCACTTATGCACATACACACACATACACACATTTTACAGCATTTATACAAAATTATATATATATATGTAATATACATATTACATTTCCCAAGTTTTCATTCTGAGTAATTAAAATATCACTTTAATAAAATATAAACACAGATTTAGACTTAAAGAATAAACTGTATAGTTAAAATGAGTTTGACCACTGTATTTCAGATTCAGGTAGATTCTAATGAGGTTACTTTTAATGTCTTCCAAATTTATATGTACACAAGTATTACTGTGGAATTATGGCAACTTCTTAAATAATAGTGGGAAAATGAAATGTTTTAGATAATGAGTGCAAATCTTCACAAATTATTGAAAATGGAAAAATACACTACTAAATTGGTACAGGTTGAAAGTTATCCTTTGCTTTTCTGGTAAACCTATAAGAGTATAGAGCCAAAATATCATACATTTTATTACATACCTTCAAGCCAAGCATTGCTCCTGAATCTCGAGGTACACTTCCATCTTTTAGACGTTTATTTAATAAAATGCGACCAATTAAACGATCTCCATCTTTAGATGGTTGCCAGGTTACAGGGTGCTGACATTTTGCATCAACAAACAAAATAAATAAATACAAAATAAATAAATGATTTTGTCAATTTATGACAAATGGTCTCTGATTGTATGACCTCTCTAAACTTCAGAATTCCAGTGTCATGATTACACAAACCAGCTTTCATTCCAAAGCACTGCTCATAAGGGTGTACTATATTATGCTTATAACCTCAGTATAATCTCAAAGTTTTTTTCAAAATCCAATTACTTCCAATTCTTACAGTTCTCTAACACAATAATGAATAGCTCTACAAAATCTGAGAAATTTTGAAAATGCATGCAACTAATTATCTACATACTGAAAAATAAAAATTCACAGGTAGAAAAGATACACTGAAACTCTATGCAAGATACACTGAAACTCTATTCATTTAAAAAAGAAAATTTCCTCTTCAAACACATTTGGAAGATTTTGAAAGACTGTAATACAGTAACAATTAAAAAGTCAAATCATACTAAAACATTAAATTTGACCCTATGATGAGGGCTTTTTTGAAGAGGTTTCTAGATTAAAATAATGAAGTGTATATAAGCCCCAATAAATTCCCAATTGAATCTGCATGGGAGAGAAACAGGCTTCATTTACAGGTGGGAATAGATTACATTTCTCACTTCTCAGAAGTTCTTTCATGATTCTTTCAGGTTTTTGATCTATTTAGTAAATTACCTTTACTAGATAATTCAATGATATCCATTGTTAAATAACCTTGAAAACATTAGTAGTTTCTTTGTTTCTCAGGGCTGAACCAAGGCCTCTGTAAATAATGACACTATTCTATTATGAATGATACGCTCAATAGGAAAGTAAATGATTTGTGTAATCATAGTTTCATAGTTATCAAAAAGTAACAGGCATATCTTCATGCAAAATTTAGCGGGCAAAATGCAAGTTCCAGTCAATCACATCTATATGGTAAAAAGATTTCAAAAGTCCCACTATCCTAAAAGCAAAAATAATAAATATCAAAGCAGATGGCAAGGGCTCTAATACTAATTAATACTACATTAAAATGCTATGACAATAAAACAAAAGACCAAAATGACAGTGAAAGGGAAAAAAGAAAAACAACTTTTTCTGTGCAAACAGACCCAATTATCTCCCTTTTGTCTGGGATTCAAACTATTAATAATTTAATTTTCATCCCAAGGAAAACATATGCAAGCAATCAAATAAGCCAATCCAAAAATTATTTATTATTTGTGGTTTTTAATAACACTACAAAGTTCTCTCATGCAACAAAAGACAAAACATTTCTTTGTTCCTAAGATTTATTTTTATATACTTATTTTTTGGTATGCCGTCAAACAATAAAAACAGCAAAGTAAGCAAGAGGTTTTTTTGGTTTGTTGTTTGTTTAGTTTGGTTTTGTTTTTCTTTTCTGCACCTTAAGAAATGCTACAGTGACCCTTGAGATGCCCTGTCCTTTTATTATGTTCTGTTTTAATGAGTGACAGAGAGCAAACGAAGACCAAATGAGCAGGTTAAAAGGCAGGCTCCACAATCTCAGTACCTTATCACTATGGCTATGCTCCTCGTTAAGGGTTGTGCTACTACACGTATCTACCCCAGAGTCCTTAATCTGAGGTTCAGACCATTCCAAATCCTCTTCCAAAGAGTGGCCACCAAAGTACATCATTTTCTTTTGTCTTTCAGACTTGGTGTTAGAGTCCGACAAAACTGCCTGCTCACTAGTTTTTCTTTTTCCCTTTTGACTGTCCCCTACAGGTATGGGATAAAAAACAAAAACAAAAACAAAAAAGAAACATGCAAAGGTGTAAATAAAAAAGGAAAAGTGAAATGATAACGAAAATTAAATAGTAAGGCTCCACATGTCTCACCAAAGACATTGGGGATGCCTCACTGCTATGCCAAGACGTATGATCCAACCAGTTGTAATCCATGTCTCCTGTGAGAGTCAGACAAAAGAGCGCAGTAAAGGAGATGGTGAAAAAAGGGACAGACAGAGACATTATAAACATTTTAAACTGTGTGATCCTGTCTGGTCTCAAGAACTTTGTCTGTATAAATAAATATATATATATATGCCAAAAGAAAGCTAATATTTAAAACGCGTAAAATTTATAGAAAGTATAATATAAGGTTTATATCTCTAGACAGACCCTACAGAACAAAAGTCCTGCAAAAAGAGAAATAATAATAAACGGAAATAGAAACAAAAAAATGTATATGCTGAAAAAGACTATCAGCTATGTCTGTTATTCATGCTATTTTTTTTACTCCCATGTTGGTCTAAAGACATGAGTTTGTTCTCCAAAGATTAAGGGACATTTAAAACGTTTACATTGGTTTGCCAATAACCAGTATTTTAAAAAGTCAAATAATTAAGTACCACTTCTGAAATGCAGTATGATATTCTTCATCATGCTAAAACCTCCTAAGAAATTTGGGTGGTTAAAAAAATTGTTTCCACAAAATAGTAATTTGTATGAAAATTATAAAACAGATTCATTCAATATTAGTAAAAATAAACTTTACTTAAACATCATGAATCACTTAATATTTTGATATAATTTTTCAACTTTTTTCAGAAATCACATTCTTATAAAAAGTAAATTAAAAAAATTTTGTCAGATAATTTATGTGACTGGCAACTAAGAATGCATATCCACCATTTCCCAAACTTATATGCTTCTTATTTGCTCAGTATTTCAAAATATAAAATATTTGTTATCTTTAATATCTTTTTAGTCTATATATGCACATATATCTTTTAAAATTCTATTTATAATTTTATTTTCTAAAAATACATACTGAACACCTTCCATTTGCTATGTATTGTGCTAAGCTCTACTGTAAAGGGTAAAACAATGAAATATGCTTACAACAGAGTAGGGATAGAGAAACAGAACAAATCATCAGTGTCATATAGGAACATACAAGACACTATGAAAGAGTACAATAAGATCTAATTTAGACTTTGGGGTCAGCAAACACCCCTAAAGTAATAATTTTATTTTTTATTTTTATTTTTTTTTGAGACAGAGTCTCACTCTGTCGCCCAGGCTGGAGTGCAGTGGCGCAATCTCGGCTCACTGCAAACTCCGTCTCCCAGGTTTATACCATTCTCCTGCCTCAGGCTCCCAAGTAGCTGGGACTACAGGCGCCCGCCACCTTGCCTGGCTAGTTTTTTGTATTTTTTTAGTAGAGACGGGGTTTCACCGTGTTCGCCAGGATGGTCTCGATCTCCTGACCTCGTGATCCGCCCGTCTCGGCCTCCCAAAGTGCTGGGATTACAGGCTTGAGCCACCGCGCCTGGCCAGTAATAATGTTTAAGATGAGAACTGAAAGATGTGACATGGTGCTGTAAAAGAACTGAAGGAACACAATGGTTTCTGAACCAAAAAGAATGAAGAAGAATATGGTACTAAGTGAAACTGGTAAGGCAGCACAGAACAACTTAGATAAGTCTTTTATTTCACATTAAAGATTTTAAATTTCAACCACTGAGGGATTTTAAGTGTAATGGTGACATAATCTGATTAACATTTTTAAATGATGAATATAAGTACTACATAGAGACTAGGCTGTATGACACCAAAAGTTAAAAGACATTTACAATAACCCTTGGAAAAGGTAATTATGGCTTGAATAAAGATAATAGCAATAGACATGGTAAGAAAAAAGGGACTGAGATGTTTTTGAGGTAGAAATAACAGTGTTAAGAAAGACTAAAGAGTCAAGGTCAACTCCCCAGTTTCTGGCATTAATAACTGAATGGAAGAAAAAATTTATGAGATGGAGAAGATTGGAGGAAGAGCACTTTTTGTTAGGGAAGGGTAAGAGGGAATCTATTTCATAAAATATATGACACCATTGACTATAGGATTCATAACTTTCAGGATATAAAAATGTTCATCTTAGAATTTATTAAATACGGTGGTTGAATTTTGATATATTATTTGAACCTAGTGGACATACAAGAAGGAAACTGGCTAGGGTGTAATAAAACTTAAAGTTTTGGCCGGACATGGTGGCTCATGCCTGTAATCGCAGCACTTTGGGAGGCTGAGGCGGATGGATCATGAGGTCAAGAGATGGAGATCATCCTGGCCAACGTGGTGAAGCCCCATCTCTACTAAAAATACAAAAAATTAGCTGGGCGTGGTGATGCACACCTGTAGTCCAACCTACTCAGGAGGCTGAGGCAGGAGGATTGCTTGAAACCTGGAGGCGAAGGTTGCAGGGAGCTGAGATCACACCACTGCACTCCAGCCTGGAGACAGAACAAGACTGTCTCAAAAAACAAAACAAACAAACAAAAAACTTAAAGTTTTGATCTGGAGACATAAATTGGCAATTATTAACATACAGACAGGAGTAAGTGAGATCATTTAGGGATAGAGGGTAAAATAAGGTATGAAGAGAACCCAAACTGAATTCTGACATTTAGGGTTTGGTTTGAGAAAAAAAAAAGAAAGAGAGAAGATTCAAAAACAGCATGCAGAGAAAAAAAGGAAGGAAGGAGGGAGATAGAGGGAGGTCTCCAAATCAAATAGAGTTGCCTAAAACAAAGAAGAAATAAACTATCCTGAATGATTTTTACATACCAAATAAGATGAGGAGGTTAAAAATATGCATTGGATTTGGCAACCATGAAGATTAGAAAAGATGTCAGGAAGAACAATTGGATAGAATGATGAAAATTAAAATCAGGTTGAAGAAACCAAAAAACAAAGGGAAGTGAAAAGTAGAAAAAGTTGTGTGTAAATGAATGGTTCTCAAATTGCAGTTCTCAAAATAGCATCATCGGCAACACCTGGGAACATGTTAGAAATGTAAATTCTGGGTGCCACCCTAGACTTAATGAATCAGAAACTGTTAGTGGGCCTAGCAATCTGTATTTTAGCAAGCCTTCCAGATGATTATGGTCAGATGTTTGAGAATTACTGGAGACAATTCTTTTACGAAACTCATTTATGAAAGAGAATAGGCTTTATTATCTAACACACACAATATGCAATTTGTAGAAAAAAAACCCATTCTTTAACTTATGGGCCAGAGAAGTGCTTCCCAAGCTTTTTCATAATTACAATATTAGTAAAACACACTGGAGTATATGGAGATGACCAGTACATGGGATACTTATGCCCATGCCTGGATGGCTACCCAAAAAGCTAAGGGTATCTGTGTCTCAGAAAACCTGTAGCCCTTTCAAAATACAGTATTGTCCCACAACAAAGCATTGACAAATCTGTGCATTAGAGAAAAAACAGTATGAAGCCTGTAAATAAAAATTCTTAACTGGTTTATGTGACAGTAAGAAAATTCAACTCAAAATTTCTCTTCTCCCTCTGTGCTTGCAACCTACCAAAAAGGCAGAAATGTAAATTCTTTTGTTCTGAAAATAAAAAACATAAGCTGTTTAACCATTTGAAACTAAAGTTAAAACCTCTGATTGACAAAAAAAATTGTCCTATATTCTGGGCGCAGTGGCTGACTCCTGTAATCCCAACACTTTGTGAGGCCGAGGCGGGTGGATCACCTGAGGTCAGGAGTTTGAGACCAGCCTGGCCAACATGATGAAACTCCATCTCTAATAAAAATACAAAAACTAGCTGGGCATGGTGCATTGTAGCTCCCAGTCCCAGTTACTTGGAAGGCTGAGGCAAGAGAATCATTTGAACCCGGAAGGCGGAGGTTGCAGTGAGCTGAGACAGTGCCACTGCACTCCAGCCTGGCCAACAACAAAGCGAGACTTCATCTCCAAAAACAAAAACAAAAGCAAAACAAAACAAAAAACTGTCATGTATAAGTACTAAATAAACACTCGTTGAATGAGTAAAATTAGTGTCCCTGTAAGAATAAGATAATTAATGGTAAACCATATAGAAAATAGTTCTAAAAACTATTAAGACTATTATTATAGACCTAATAATACTTATCACTGGATATTCTTATTTTTTGCAGCTTAATAGTATAGAACTAAGATAATAAAATATCTTTTTTTTTAGTAACAGTACAAAAATGTATTAGTGTGCTTTCCAGTTCTAGAACAAGAACTAGAAAGCACATAAAGAACCAAATGGAAATTTTAGAACTGAAAAATAACTGAAATACAAAATGCAAAATACAAAAATAACTGAAATACAAAAAGCAACCACAGAATGGAGAGGACAGAGGAATGACTCAGTGAACTTGAAGAAGGAACAATAAAAATGACCCAATCTGAAAAACAGACAGAAAATAGAATAAAGAAAAAAAAAGAAGAAAAGAAAATGAACAGAGCCTCAAGGGCCAAGAAACTATAGCAAAAAGTCTAACACTCATATCATTGTAAGTCCAGGAGAAAAGAAAGTGAATGGGTTAAAAAAAAAAAAAAGTATTCAAAGAAATAAAGACAGAAAATTTCCCAAATTTGGCCAAAGATATAAGCCTATAGATTCAAGAAACTATGTAAAACCCTAAACAAACAATACCCAAAGATATCTGTTACAAGATACACCATAATCAAACTAAAACTAACAACAAAATATCTTAAAAGCAGCAAGAAAAAGCAATACCTTACCTAAAAGGTAAAAACAATTCAAATGATAGCGGACCTCTCATCAGAAACCTGAGAGGCCAGAAGGAAGTGGCACAATATTTTTCAATTGCTAAAATAAGAGAAATGTCAACCTGAATTCTAAATATGATGAAATTATCTCTCAGAAATGAATGAGAAATACATTCTCAGGCAAAAGAAAACAAAGAGATTCTGTCACCAGCAGATCTACCCTAAAAAAATAACAAACGGAAGTTCTTGAAGCAAAAGAGAAACAAAGAAAGAAGGAACCTGAAAGTATCAAGCAGGAATAAAGAACATACTAAGCAAAAATATGGGTTTTCTTTCTCCTCTTGAGTTTTCTAAACTATGTTTTTGATATTTAAAGGCAGAACATACATTGCCTGATGTGGTTTTCAACATATATAAAGAAAATATTTAAGACAAGTCCATTATGAGGTAAGGGAGAAAATAAAGGAATTTAAGTGACTTAAGGTTTCTACATTCCAGTCTAGTTAAACTCAACACCAATACAATGTGATACGTTGTGTACATGTAATATATTACCTAAAGCAACCACACAAAAAACCTACAAAAAGAAATACACTTAAACACTCTAGGTCAATCAAAACACAATTCACAAAGCGTTTCAAATAAAAAAAAAATGTTCAAATAACCCGTAGGAAGGCAAGGAAAAGAAAACAACAAAATTAAGAATAGAAGGAACAAACAGAAAACAACAAAGAAAATGACAAACTATAAATGAGCTGTAGACCAATACTCCTCATGATTATAAACACAGAAATCCTTAACAAAATATTAGCAAAGAGAATTCAGTGATATATAAAAAGAATTATACACTATGACCAAATGAGGTTTACTCCTGGAATGCAAGACTGGTCAAATATTTGAAAATCAATGTGATCCACATATTAAAAAGTTAAAGGAAAAAAAATTACATGATCTTATCCATTGAGTGCTGATGCAGAAAAAGCATTCATGATTTTTAAAAACTCTAAAAATAACTGAGGAGAACTGGCTCAAACTAACATAGAACAACAATAAAAATCCAACATCTAAGATCATACTTAATGATAAAAGGCTGAATGCTCTATATAAACAGAAATTTCACCAAAGAAGATATCTTCATTTATAACAGCCAAAAAGTGGAAACAACCAAAATATCCATTAATAACTGTAGCATATCTATACTATGGAATACTACTTAGAAATAAAAAGGAAAAAACTATACACACAACATGGATAGACCTCAAGGGCATTGTATGAATTGGGAAAAAAACTCAAAATGTCACATACTGTATGATTTCATTCATATATCATTGTCTAAATGATAAAAATATAGACATAAAGAACAAATTAGTGGTTGGCAGATGTCAGAGATGGTGGAGAGGGAGTAGGATGTCATTAGAAAGAGGAAGTGTAATAAGGATCTTTGCTGTAATACAGTAGTTCTTCATTGTTATAGAAGTGGTGGTTATATGAATCCATATATGTGATAAGATGTCCTAGAACTATAAAAACATTGTTCCAGTATTAGTTTCTTAATTACAGCTATGCAAGATACAACCTCTGAGGAAACTGGGTGAAGCATATATAGGATCTCACTGAACTATCTTTCCAAATTCCTACAAATCTATAAATACTTCAAAGTAAAAATCTAAAAATAATGTTTTGCTGCCTTCATAGACTGTCACCACTCCGTCACAACAGGTGTTCAAAGAAAAGGCTAGAGTATTACTTGTCAGCACAATGTAGAGAGAAGGTCAATGCTTCAGATAGGAAGTTACACAAAAAGCACACTAAATCCTGTCTAACGCTGGTATTCAGTTATTCTATTAGCACAAGTTAAACATACTTAAATATAAGGACCTGACAAAAAAAAATTAAAAATTTGAACCTTTGACTAAAATTTCCCCTTCACTTATCTCTATTGTAAAATACAAACTAACCTAATTACGTGTGTATGTGTGTTCTATACACAGAGAAAAAATGTTCATATATTCTATTTACAACATTTTTTCATACAGTCATTACATTAAGACAACAGTTTATTAACTGTTTTATATCATTGCTTTTCATTTTTGGGTTAATAAATACTTAAAAATTAAATCACATAGTACATAAAGGCATCCTTCAACAACTTCAATAACTTCATCATGATTATAAAGTAACAGCATGTTGTAACAGAAAGAGTTTTATAGTTGAAGCTAGAAAAGCTATACTAAAATACTGACTTCACTTCTTATCAATTTTATGACTTGTGCAAGCCATAGGCCTCATTTTCTCATCTGTTTTGAAAAAAATTAGTTGTGATATCTAACAGATTGCTGAGAGTTTTAAATAAGATAGTAATGGAAGCTCTTTGCAAAGTGTAGTCACACCAAGTTCATGATATCATCATCATATTTTAAAAAATATTAACTTTCATTCTAATTAGGTAGGGAACATTTAACTACGACCCTTTTATTTATTTATTTATTTATTTATTTATTTATTTATTTATTTATTTATTTATTTATTTTGCTCTTCTTGGTATTCTGTCCTCCTTTTCAACTTGTCAGGTTATATATGTGGACATTTCCCAATGTGTATTCCATGGAATACTGGTTCTGCAAAATGTTAAAGAGCATTGAGTAATTTAAAAGTTCTCTAATCAAATAACTTTGGAAAACTTTGGTTTAAGTACAATTAAATAGATTTCTTGAGTGTAGGACTTTTTTCAAATAATAATGACACCATGCTTCACTAAGAGGATTATATAATATATTGTTTCCACAAACTTAATTGAAACACAGAAGCTTTCTCAGAGGACAAGTGTCCCAGGAACTGTATTTTGAGATATAATGCTGAAACCTTCCTCGAGGGTCATTTCCCCTCATAAGATAGTCACTAAAACTGAGAATAAGTCTTAAGTCTTTCCCACTCCAAAGAAAATGTTCTAGTAAACTATTAAAGTAACACAAAGTCCAACTCAAAAAGGTTTTATATAGGGTATATTATGCAAGACAATGGTTTGCAAACTACATTCCATGGAGTTGCTTCAGAGACAACTGTTGGACACTGTGCAGAGGACTGATTCTAAGATGGTAGCCCATAATGCCCACCTCATGGTATTCATGCCTTTGTGGGACCTGTGACTTGCTCATAAACAAGGTAGGGGGATGGCAAGGTGATGGGATCTTACTCCCATGACACTGTTAAGTTTCACAAGACTTTGCCTTGCTAGTCGACTTGTTTTAGATACTCTCTTTGCTGGTTTAATGAAGTAAGAAGCCATGATGTAAAGTCCATGTTACAAAGGAACTTCAGGCAGCCTTTAGGAACCGTGGATACCTTCTACGAGCTGCTAACAGACTTTAGGAGATGTGGGGGAGCTGATGGCAGCTTCTTGTCAAAAGGAAACAAATTCTGCCAACAATCTTATTAAACTTGGAATCAGATTCTTCCCTGCATCAAGTGTCCAGAGAGAAATGCAGCGCAGATGACAACTTGATTGTAGCTGCAAGAAACCTAGCTTAGCCATGCTAAGACTCCTAACCAACAGAAACTGTGAGATAATAAACATGTGTTGTTGTTTTAAGCCGCTAAGTGTCTGGTAATTTGCTCTTAATTCATTGCCAGCTCTGAAAGCAGCAGATTTTAGAATATGAATCAAACCAAAATGTCAGTAGATCTAGAGGCCCCATTAGAGGCTCCATTAGACTTGGACCAAGTCTAAGCACCAATACAAAAGCATGGCTGGATAAAGTACAGTAGAATTTGATAAAGTACAGTAGAATTTGAAATAGGATGATAAACATTATCCATAATTAGCTTATTTTTTAAAATCTTGCTCTTTTGGTATTACCAACATATTCTTATTTAATAACATGTAATTGATGAAATGATTGTATATATGGCATCTATTAGAATTTATCTTAATAATTACACAATTTGAAACTGTTCTAGTTCCACAGGTACAAATAGAAGCTTAAGAAATTAACATTCTAGAAAGATAGACAGGTAAAATACCTAATTTAAATAGTATATAGATTTTCTTGGAAGCATATAGTCTCATTTCCTGCAACTAGTGGGCATAAACAGCTAAGTATCAAACTCAAATGTTAATTATAAAAGTACGTGCTGTAAAGAAAGTAAAATTCTCAATGTCAGCAAGTTTGCTATACTAAGGGCAGATTCCTGATAGCAGGGAAACCTGAGGCATGAGATGGGAACATCTTAGCTCCATGTTCTTGAAATTCCTAAAACTAGATCACCTGAATCCTCTGAATCTGAGGATTCAGATGCCCCTCCATTTGCTAAAGAAATAAGAAACACACTGCGGAGGCAGACACCAGCATCATTGAGAATACCAGTGTTGGCTTTCCTCTGACTGATAGGGCTGACAGTAAGAGATACTGTTACTTATCTGGGGTCCCCAAAAACAATCAGATAAAGAGGAGCCTGAAATAGAGGCCAGGTGACAGCTATTAGCAATCAAATACATAGTGAGTGCCATTATTATAATGAGTGTCAAGGCAGGAGTGTAGCCACAGAGTATTGACACACAAAGCTAAGGAGAAGATCATTGAGCACAGCATCCCTAGGGGCAAAACAGATGGGCAACCAATGAGGATATGCCCAATCTATATAATCAAAACAAACAATTATGGATGACCAGGATGCTAAAGGAAACCACCCAAATAAAAAGACAAAACTCCTTGCATAGTTTCTGGATCTAAACCAGTTTTCAGACGTGGAATCCTGTGACTGAAAGAAAGGATGAGTTGCCTGGAGGAAGAACTCTAACATCACAGAAAGTGAATTCAGCTATTTTCTCAGGTAACAGTAAACACAGGAAAGGAAATTATCCACACATTTTGAGAACCATTGGACACAATGAACCTATTGACAGTGACACTGAAAATCCCAGTGTCATCATAACCCCACTTATAAATTAGAGGTATATAGAAAATAAGTAATAAATTGAGTCCTGGCCCAGGTCTGGCCCATGGTGGGCTCAATAATTCCACAGATGCCATTTAGTGGTAATTACAGCAGTCTCCAAATGGACATACTTGGTATTCAGAATAACCTCTACATTAGTTCCTTGGCCTGTGGAATTAAGAACTACGATAATGGCCTTGCCAACATAGTGAAACCTTGTCTCTACTAAAAATATAAAAATTAACTGGGTGTGGTGGTGGGCACCTGTAATCCGAGCTACTCGGGAGGCTGAGACAGAAGAATCGCTTGAACCCGGGAGGTGGAGGTTGTAGTGAGCTGAGATCACACCATTGCACTCCAGTCTGGGAGACAAGAATGAGACTCCATCTCAAACAAACAAAAAGAACTACCATAATGGGGAAAGTCAAGCCTAAGCCTATGAAAATTCCATCTCCCACTGGTGAAAATTACACATGAAAAAAGGACACAAAGGTGATGGCCCACATTATATTCCTTTTTTAATTCACCAGTCTGCCCCCCTAAAAAAAACAGGTGCATTGATACATCCTGAAAAATGACAGTGGACTACTATAAACTCAGTCAAGTAGTAGCCCCATCTCAGGTTAACTTGCCAGATGTTGCGTCTTCCCTAAATAATTAATACCACCCCAAGTACAAGATATGCAGACACTGAATTGGTAAATGTGTTTTTTTCCATTCCTATCAAGAATGACCAGAACTACTCATATACACCTGGGATGGAAAAAAGTTCTTTCTAGGGTTATGCTAATTCTGTTGCTTTCTACCATAATACAGTCCAAAAAGACTGAGACCATAGGACATTCCACAGAACATCATATTGATTCACTACATGGTGAGAAAGTAGTAATTATATTTGAAGTCTTGTTTAGTCATATACTCTTTAGAGGGTAGGAGGTAAATCCTACAACGATTCAGGGGCCTATAACACCAGAGAAATTTTTAGAGACCTAGTGGTCACGGGAATGGTCAGATCATCCCCTCTGAGACAAAGGATAAATTATTACCTCTTGTACCTACCACCAATGAGAAGGAAGTACACTGCGTGGTAGGTTATCTATTTGGATTCTGAAGGTAGCATATACCACACTATGGAATATTGCTTGGACTCAATTGCTAAGAATTACAGAAGGCTTCCAGCTCAAAATGGAACCCAAAGCAAGAAGATGCTTTAGATAAAGTCCAACCCTGTCACTTGGGCCACATGATGTAACAGACTGCATGGTATTAGATGCATCTATGGTGGGAAAAGAAGCCATATACAACTTATGGCAAGTCTCACTAGGACAATCACAATGTACACACTTGTTTCTGGAACAAGACCATGTAGTCTGCAGTGGAAACCTATATACTACTTGGAAAACAGTTCTTGGCATGCTCCTAGCCCTGGTGGAGGGCAAAGATCTAGTCATAAATCAATGACCAAACAGCTAGAAGTGCCCATTATAAGCTAGCATCTGCTAGGTCTGCAAACTGAAAGGCTAGATAAGCCAAACAATGATTCATTATAAGACAGAAGTAGTGATCCATGTTTGCACATCAGTAGGGTCAGAGGGCATGAGTAAAACACATATGAAGGTAACCCAGACTTCCATGCCATCTACTAATATTGTGTTGTTATCTCTCCCTCAGCTCACATCTATGGCCACACAAGGGGCCACTTATGGCTACCTGACAAAGGAGGACAAACATCATGCCTGGTTCACTGATGGGATAGCTCAGCATGTGTATAAAAGCCAAAAGTAGACTGGTGCTGTACCACAGCCCTATTCAAGAGTGGCCCTGAAAGAAAGCAATGAAGAAAATAGGGCAGGGCTTCAGATGGTCATCCACTCTGTGTAGAAAAAGAAGGTGCCATGAAGTAAGAATATATACAAACACATAGGCAGGTAAATGGCTTGGCTAATTAATAGGTCAACAAGGAAAAAAAATTGACAAGATTGAAGAAAAGGATGTCTGGCGAAGTGGTTTTTGAAAATATCCATGGGAATAAGGGGGAAAAAAAAAGATGTATGTATCATGCTTTAAAGCCCTTTGGGTAACTGGGCTCTTTGGATGGTCCTTGAACAAACCATGTCTTCCAGTATTCATGCCCTTCTGTAGATCCCTCTCCATGTATTTTCTGTGAGTTTTCTTTAATATCAAATAGAATATGGTAGGAATGATGCCACATGAGTTCAAAGCTAGGACAGAATAGTGGTGTCTCAGAATTATAGCTCTGTGAGCCCTGAGCTATCATATAAGAAGTCCTGCTAAGTGGAAACTGCTATGTTAGGGAGACCAAAAGTAGGTGCACTGGTTCAGAATCCCATCTAACCATCCCTGCTAAGGTACCAGATGTGCAAAATAAGTCATCTTGGACACTCTAGATAAGCTCGTACCACCAACTAAATTCCACCAGTGTCAACTTTTTATAGCAGCATATGAAGAAGAAAAACTACACAGTTGAACCTTGCCTGAATTCCAGACTCACAAAATCATGCAAAAGGTGGTATTTCTAGGTAGTGGCACAAAGTGTTAACTACTTCTCTTCACAAAAATCAAGTATAAGTCTTGAAAAATTGGTCACAACAATTGCATGGCTGTGGAAACCAAACAAAAGCAGATACCAAATTGAGAAAAACTTCTAGAGCTTCAGATAGTAACAACAGATATATGTTACCTTCTTACCTCGGGTTGCTTCCATAACTTTCTTCTACCAGAGTACATACATGGAAGGGGTCTACTGAAAGGATCAATAAATCTATCAGTGTGATGATGGCTGGGAAAACCAGCAGCTTTTTTGCTGCCAGAAGACATAAACTTGATTTGGAGTTGAGCTGAAAACCCAAGGTTTTTTCAGCTAAAAGAGGCAAACCCAGTAAGAAACAGAAAACCAGCAATTTTTCTAGCCTAAGGTTGTGGTCCAACAAAGGGTGAAACAGATCAGTCTGAAATTTAACAGGAAGACCATGGAAATAAGAGACCCTCAGAAAAGCTAAATACACTCTCCACATATATCAGGCTAAGAAATTATACCACTTCTTAGTCACAGGGGAGATCCTGAGAGAGCATGGTAGAAAGTAAAACCCAAGAGTTACTTGAGAACTGGCTGAACTTTAAATGCGTCCGTATACCACATAAAGATTAAATGGCATAAGGTGAAGGCTTTCAAATTCAAGATATTTGAGTATAATTTCTGCCCCAATCTTTGGCTAACAATTTGGATCATGACCCAAAGAGTAGAGACTTCAGAGGGACACATACCACAGGGAGGCAAATTCTACATTTTAAGTCCAAGAAAGTTACTGAAAAAGGGAAAAGAAAAAAGAAATATAATCCTCAGGAAAATCTGTAAGAATCCAGAGTTATTACATGATCATCATTTAAAATGCCCAATTTTCAACCAAAAATTATAAGACATTCAAAGAAATAGGAAAACATTACTCATAACTAGGAAAAAAAATCATTCAAAGAAACTGACTGCTATGTACTAAATGATTGCATGCCCCTCCTGCCAAATTCATGTGTTGAAGCCTTAATCCCCGATATAATAGTTTCTGAGGTGAAGTCTTAGGGAAGTCATGAGAGTGGAGCCCTCATGACGGAATTAGTACATTTATAAGAAGAAACGCAAGACAGATTATCTCTCCCACATCACGTAAGAATACAGCAAAAAGAGCTATTTGCAACTTGGGAAGAGGGCTTCCACTAGACACTGAATCTGCCAGTACCTTAATCTCAAACTTCCCAATCTCCAGAACTGTAAAAAATAAACATCTGCTTTTTAAGCTATCCAGTCTATGGTAATTTGGTATAGTGGTCTGAGCTAAGACACTGACTCTCAGTGGGATAGATGTTGGATTTAGCAGACAAAGATTTTAAAGCAGCTATTACAAATACGTTCAAAAATGAAAAAAAAAAAAAAAAAAAAAAACCCTTGTCAAGGGATTACAGGAAAATATGATAACAACTCAGTAAGTACACCTAATTTTATTTCCTAAAATAAATTATATTGCTTAAAAAGTGAAGCAAAGTAATTTAAATTAAGAAGAAAATAAATGCCCAGCAGAAAAAGGCATAACAAATTATAACAATGTTTAATTTTTAAAACTTAATTTTTTTAGTTTTTAAAAGTTAAAAAAGTATAAATGATTATTTGCTCACTTTTAGAAAATATCATCAACTGATCTCAAGATAACTATCGAAAATGAACAATGCATGTAATCCAGGGATTGGCAAACTTTTTCTCTGACGAGCCAAATAGCAAATATTTTAGGAGCAAAAGAGCAAATTCGAGGCTATTATGTAGGTCTTAAGTAATAACAGTGAAGACAAATTTCCACAATTTTTATTGATGAAACTTAAAATATAAATAGTTGACTGTAATTTTTGAAATATAGACCTGTACATTTTGGGGATAATATTTCACGTAATTGGGGTCCAATGTTAGTGTTTCCCATCATCAAAATTTCATCTGCTACCACTGATCTGTAATAAGAGGTATTTGATCTTCAAAAATTTTCTTTTCATATAGATAGGTACTGCCAAACACTGATATCAATTGATAAACATATATAATCTAACTATGCATATTTATCCCTTGTAATACATTTCTAGGTTTTTACTAGATTCTTCTACTAAAAGCTTAGTATGTTATTATATTACAGATTAGCCATTTCTAGTTGAAGGTCCTCAACTGCACAATTAAACAAATTT
Organism: Piliocolobus tephrosceles; assembly: GCF_002776525.5. Classification (NCBI taxonomy): domain Eukaryota; kingdom Metazoa; phylum Chordata; class Mammalia; order Primates; family Cercopithecidae; genus Piliocolobus; species Piliocolobus tephrosceles. Next base: position 107,301,260 of record NC_045440.1, on the reverse strand, counting down.
TGAAATATGGAGGTTTCTTTGTATTCACATTGAAGTCTGATAAACATTGCTGGAACTGTAGTTTGAGCTTAGAAGATATTTCTACTGCAAAATTCTGCGGGGATAGAGATCTTGCTATTTTGTTTTAACTTTTAACACCAAGTCAAGTATATAAAACGGCTTGACATTAGTTAAGATTCAAACATTAATTGTTGAAATAACTTTACCACAGGATAAATTTCTCTTAAAAAATAGTTACTTTTTGTCTCACAATTTTGGGTTAAGTTCATTAAGAAAAGTCACCAAATCTGGTGACTTAAATTTTCAAATTTTTCTGGACTTTGCTTTCCTGTGAGTTGATAATATTGTGATGGGTGTTTAATTTGGTAACATGTGATAAACACTCCACGGTGCCTTACAGCGGTAACATTCAAAGTCCACTTTCCTTATCCTTTCTTGATATGACATAACATGTGCACAGTTAATAAAAAATAAATGAAATGTCACAGCATGGTTGTGTGCATGCTACTCAAAACACTGTGGAGTCACAAACATGTCACTATAATTTGTAGTTGCTGAGTAGCACTGCAAAGCAATGAGAGCAAACATGTAATCTGTCTCGACTACTCAACTCTGTCATAAAAAAAGTATTGATGAAAGAATCGATAGGCAATACATAAATGACTGGGTTGGCTGTGTTTAAATAAAATTTAGTTTATATACACTAAAATTTAACAGTGTGGCGATTCCTCAAGGATCTAGAATTAGAAATACCATTTGACCCAGCCATCCCATTACTGGGTACATACCCAGAGGATTATAAATCATGCTACTATAAAGACACATGCACACATATGGTTACTGCAGCACTATTCACAATAGCAAAGACTTGGAACCAACCCAAATGTCCATCAGTGACAGACTGGATTAAGAAAATGTGGCACATATACACGATGGACTACAATGCAGCCATAAAAAAGGATGAGTTTGTGTCCTTTGTAGGGACATGGATGAAGCTGGAAACCATCATTCTGAGCAAACTATTGCAAGAACAGAAAACCAAACATCACATGTTCTCACTCATAGATAGGAAGTGAATAATGAGAACACTTGGACACAGGAAGGGGAATATCACACACCGGGGCCTGTTGTGGGGTCAGGGGAGGTGGGAGGGATAGCATTAGGAGATATACTTAACGTAAACGATTAGATAATGGGTTCAGCACACCAACATGGCACATGTATACATATGTAACAAACCTGCACGTTTTGCACATGTACCCTAGAACATAAAGTATAATAAAAAATAAATAAATTTCATGTGATTTTCATATCACAAAATATTTAAGTTTTTTTAAACACTCAAAAATGTAAAAAACATTCCAAGCTCAAAAACAAGAGACACAGAGAAAAGTGATGGGTTGAATTGGGCCCACAAACCATAGTTTAACTATCCCTAATCTAGACTGCATTATCTGACCATTTTCTCAAGTGAGACTTCCTAATAAATGGACAATCTCCCACATGCAGTAAAATTACATTGTATATCCAAAAAGTTGAGGCTTAAATAAGAAGTCAAGTTGTTTTGCTGCTAAATCAACTCTAAAATCCTTTCACTTGTGTAATATTTCTAGCACAGGCTAACAAAAATAAAAGCCTATCCCAGATACGATTTTCTAGGATGAGTCAACCATATATGCAGTTAAATTTACAGTCCAAGATTTTACTCCTGTACCCCAAAGGTGGAATTCTGGAGCAAGAAAAAATGCTATCTTATTTCATGTTTCATACTCTAGTACTACATATTATTGACATTTGATATATTTTAGTTGAAAGCAATAATGAATAAATGAATGAATGAATCTACTCTATACCTCTTGAAATATTGAATTAGTCGTAGACCCAACTTGTCTGCTATTTCAATGCTTTTCAGCTCAATTATAAATGCCCTATACACCATTTGTAATACCATAAGGGCATTTGCTCTTTTATGTCTCTCATCAATTAATAATAATAATAATATAATAACAATATATCCTCCATAAAAGTATACATTTTTCTATCCATTGAACAAATTTAATCATCAAATGTTTAAAGCTCTACTAAATATTAAAATCTAGGCATCCTCTACTGAATTCTAATCCAACATAACAGCTTTCACTTTCAATTAAAATTTGCGCCAGGCGCAGTGGCTCACTCCTGTAATCCCAGCACTTTGGGAGGCTGAGGCAGGAGGATTGCTGGAGCCCAGGTGTTCAAGACCAGCCTGGGCAACACAGTAAGACCTCATCTCTAATAAAAATTAAAAAATTAGCTGGGCTTGGTGGTGCAAGCCTGTGGTCCCAGCTACTCAGGGAGCTGAGACAGAAGGATTTCTTGAGCCCAAGAGGTCAAGACTGTGCTAAGCTATGACCATGCCACTGCTCTCCAGCCTAGATAACAGAGTGAGACCCTGTCTCAAATTAAAAAAAAAAAAAAAAATTGTTATCTAGCCATCTAAAAATTTTTAACATATTCTTATTATTAGAACGTGTCCTAAAAATTTTTGAGTCCAGTTAGTTTCGAATTCCTCAGATGTTTAATTGGTCTCAGATACCACAAATTAATATTTTTCTTACACTGCTAATGTACATTGTCTTCAACAGCCTATTTTCTTTACAAACATATAGTAAATTCATAACTTAAAAATTATAAAAAATTATGAGACTATGTAAGGCAGTAAATTTCACTAATGATACTGACAACATCTAAATTCAGACAAATACAAAGTCGACATTTTTGGGGTTTGTTTTTAAAGCTTAAAGGATTTTTATCCTTTCTGAATAAAGGATATTCTTCTATCTGAAAGGTGTAGTCTATTTTTCCTTCCTCCTATGCTAGGTGGAATTAATCCACCACCATCTCTATTCACCCTCTCATCTTACAAAATAAGTAAAAGTGTGTTGTGCTAATTTCACATGTAAGAATTGATTCAAACATTTCATAATTTATAGCTAGAAAACTACCATACACATGTATTCTTGCATTTTCTAGGCCACTTTTTACACAAAATTTTATACAGAAAAAAATAAAGGCCTGCAACTACCAGGTAAAAATAGTCAGATTAGGCCATGGAATACAGAAGAAGCTAAAACTCCCCACAACAGATTGTAACTTAAAGAAGATCAAATGGGGCATCTTTTGTGCAGTTGGTCAAATGGTTAACAACATGGCTATTTAATTAAAGTGAAAAATTACACTGGATTATAATATTAAGATTAAAATTAAGATTAAAATATATCTAAGGAAAAGTTCAGAATCTATTATACGAGATATTAATTCGCCACTGAAACTAATTTCTAGACCTTTCTCTGGGTCTAAAAGTGAAACACGAGCATCAAGTGAGTCACAAAATTCTAATATAAGCGAGTAACTTTTTGGTCATAATCTACAGAAAGAAATATATATTTTACATTGTAACAAAGCAAAAATTTACTGAACACAATTACCCTTACTCTGTGAACTTGACTTTGATATTTTCTTTTTTTTTTTGAGACAGAGTCTAGCTCTCTTGCCCGGGCTGGAGTGCTGTGGCCGGATCTCGGCTCACTGCAAGCTCCGCCTCCCAGGTTCACGCCATTCTCCTGCCTCAGCCTCTCGAGTAGCTGGGACTACAGGCGTCCGCCACCTCACCCGGCTAGTTTTTTATATTTTTTAGTAGAGACGGGGTTTCACCGTGTTAGCCAGGATGGTCTCGATCTCCTGACCTTGTGATCCGCCCATCTCGGCCTCCCAAAGTGCTGGGATTACAGGCTTGAGCCACCGCGTTTTCTACTCTATTCTAGTCTACTCTTTTTTAAAAAATGATGGTTATGATCCTCTCAATTGGTTCTGAAAGTGAAGTGGGGAGGAGACCCAATGAAGGGGATAAGGATGAGGACGAGGGTTGGAGATGGTGAACTTTGCCCCACAAGAGATATTTTGTAATGTCTGGGGATATTTTTGGCTGTCACAACTGTGATTAGGAGTGCTACTGTCATCTAGTAGGTAGAGGCCAGGGATGCTGTTAAATACCTTACAGTGCATGAGATAGTGCAACACAACAATTATTCAGCCTCAAATGTTAGTAGTGCTGAGGTTGAGAAACCTGCTATAGACTACTCAATAAGAAATAATAGAAAATAATAGATAAAATTAGAAATCCAATGTTACTTTTAAAGGCTACAAAGAAATATATTTTAAACTTTGAGAAGAATGTTCGAAATATTTAAATTCAGAAATACTATGACATTAGCAATCTAAGACTTACCTCCTTTTATAAACCAAAGGCAAAAAACAAACAAACCAAAAAAAAATGAAAAAAAAAAAAATCAGTTTGCAATTTCCTAACCCAACACAAAGTATGGGAAAGCGATAAATTTAGTGTTATAAAAAGCAAACTATATCACATTGAGTAAAAGAAAAGTGTTACAAGACATACAGAGCACGCAAAATCAGTAAATACAACTAATGCTTCTTTCCTCTGAAGTCCTATGGTACCTGTTTAGTACAATGGCCTTATATTGCTAGTTATTTTAGATTCTCAATTTCTAGGATAGAAAAAATGTGTAACTCATTTCTACATTTTCCACTGGATCCAATCCAACACCTTGCAAATGATAGGTACTGAAAGAGTTCTTGGCAGAAAAATGAGTAAATAGGTGTTCAGTATTCAATGAGACACTGAATTACATCTTAAAATTACATCTCAACAAGTTAAGCATATTCTTTCTACCCTGAAAACAAGCTTCATCCAATTTAGGACAGATCTTGGAAGAGGTGAAACCAACACAAATGACCACATCCGTATGACCACAATTATACTTTCATTCAGAGCTCTTGAGAGTTGTCCTATAGAAGTCTTAACTATCACAGAGCATTAAGTAATCCAAAAATGATTTGAATACTGTATGATGAGTATTGTGTATACACAATCTCATCTGATCCTTACAATGACTGAACAATAGAGATACTCTTATCCTGATTTACAGATTTATAGGTAAAGAAACAGACCTAGAGTGGTTAAAAAGGTAGAACTAAATCACATAGTTAGTGAAGGGTTTGATCATCCTCTTTTATTCCAAAACTGATACTCTTCCCATGAAACCTCTGTTTTTGTTACACAAACAATGGCCCAGTCATTGTAATTAGCAGCATCATTTAACAGAATATACTGAATGAAATGACATTTATTATAAATTTGAGTGAAACTCTGTATATTTAAAATAATGAAATCCATCTGAAGTGACAATTAAGAGATGAGCCAAAACTTAAAGATAGAAGAAGAAAAGAGACTATCCAAAAGGACAGCAGAGAAAAAAAAAATTAGGTAGAGTAAATTATAAACTTGCTACCAACTGCCAAGGAATTTTATTATTTATAGACCAGGAAAGATTCTGCTATGTAGTAGAAGCTATGATGTACTAGGACCTAGAAAAAAATTATTTTGCAATGATAATGTTGCTTGGTGCTATCTATAAAGTGTTGTTAACATTTTAAAATTAGATAACTTGATGAAAATTTGCCTTGCATATTTTTGAAAGATTATGCACAAAATTGAAAAGAAACAGAAAAGTAAAGACAAGGAGAAAGATATCGGAGTTGTAAAACACATTCTTTGGAGTTATTTAGTGTAAGGATAATAAAACAAAGTGGTGATTATTTTTTAAAAGTTGGTTGGTTCTCAGAATGATGTCTCTACATACAAAAATACAGAAAAACAGGTTTAAAATTCACTAACAAAATTTCTTGAACTATTAGGAAGAATTTTCAAACATTAGTTAACTATCAAAGATGAACCACAATGTTAGATACTTCTAAAGGTAATTTATTCCCAAATCAAATTGCCAATTTTCCACAAATAATAAAAAAAAATGCTACTTTAATGATGAAAAGTCAAGACATGATATAACTCAATCTCTTTCCCATAATATCCCAGTGTCTCAACAGCTACAATTTATCCTCACTGAAGTCAATTATTGGGGAAATATTAAACATAAAAAAGATTACTTCATTCAAGTTTATTCCTCCAAATTCAAATTAAAGTGTAGTTTTCTGCTGAATACATGTTGGCAGAAACTGTCCTCTGTGAAACAAATGATTAAATACATGAGAAAGAGGACTATTTTCAACAGTGTCTACTAGAAGTTCAAGTTTGGTAATAAAAAAAATGTGAGAGGCATTTTTTTTTCTATATTTGATAAGTGTTTTAGCTTTGCTAATTTGTTTCAAATAGGATTTTAATTTAACCTTTTTACTTATATGAGATTTTTATAAGTGGATACTTCAGAATACTAAAATAAAGATATCACATATAAAAAAGCTTTCAAGCACTGAATTGATACATTTCTGGGTTTTTTACATTTTTATGTGGTACAAGTGAAGGCATTACTTTAGCAAAGGATAACAGAAATACCTACCAGATAGAATCTAAACCAAAGCACCAAAGATAACAAAACTATCCTTTTTCTTATTTTTTAGTATCATGATATACTCTGGCAAATGTGAAAAATGACCAAACTAAAGATGATTAAATATACTTAAGGAAGTACTACAGCTTAGGGAAAATAAAATTTGTACATACTCCATAAAAAATTAATTAAGATTGACAGTTGCTCTTTATAGATAACTATATTTTAATAAGTAAGTTTTTCTTAGTATTTATCATTTGAATGCAACAAATATGAAATATCCCTAACTTGATTTTTTAAAACTGCATATGCATTTCCCCAGTCCCATTTGTTGAATAGTTTATCTCTTCCCTCTTGGATTGTTGTGCATTTTATATTTTATCATTTATTAGTTTTAATATATTAAAATTTCACTGATACGTCCAAATTATCTATCGGTACTACATTTTCAATTATTGTCATTTTATACTATCTGGTCAAGTGAGTTCTCCCTCACTACTCTTAACTATTCTTACAAGTGTTATTTCTTCCAGATTAACTTCAGAAATAAAATACTTCAAGGGTCCAATTGGTATTATGTCTAGAATGTTATTAACTCCAAGAGATTATCTGCAAAGAGCTTGCATCTTTATACTACTTAGCCTTCCTAATTAGGAACATGAAATGAACCGCTACTCACATCTTCCTTATGCTACTCAGTAAAATTTTACGGCTCTTCCTGTAGGCTCCTCATTTCTTGTTAGTTATTTTTATATCACAGTATTTATTTTTAATTCAGAATGGAAACTCTTAATTTATGTGTTCTAGCTAATTATTTTGGTACAGTATAAAATGATTCCATAATCATTTCATACCTAGCTCTGTTCTTGAATTCCCTTAGTGATTCTTGTTGATTCTATAAAGAAAAAATGGACTATTCATCAAATGGTATAAGGAAATTGGGGGTAGGAGGTACTGGTATGATACTCATCAATCTGGGATATTTTTCTCATACACAAAAATAAATTTCAGAATGTTTAAAAAGTTAATGGTTAAAAAATAATTTTAAAAAGACATAATATACAGTTAAATACTTAATTGATTTGGAAGTGAATAAAGAGCTTTTAAAGATGAAAAAATGGAAAAAAATTCACCAAATACAAAGGTTTAGCTACATTAAATTCAATAGTTTCAAATAAACAAAGTAAAATACTAGGTAAACATTAAAATGAGAAATGTATTTGGCAAATAACAGTTAAATGGGGTAAAATCCTAACTATATAAAAAGTGCTTTTAAATCAATAAGAGAAAAACTAATACCCAGAGAAAGAAGGGCAGAAAGAATTAAAGGAATGAACAGATAATTCACAGAAGATATCAAATGTAGATAAACGTATAAAACATTCAACTTTACAATCAAATTCAAATTAAAATGACAAAGAGATAGCATTTTTGTGGCTATTCAATTGGCAAAGATTTGGTGAATTGAGAGTGAAAACTTAAGTATATCTGACAAGAGTAAAGCATGTTACAACCTTTTTGGAAAGCAATTTGGTAATCTGAATTAAAGCTTAAAATAATCCAAAGTACAAATATATATTTCTGAAATACTCAAGAGATGTAGGCAAAAAGTATGTATAAAGATAACCATTATAATTTACATTGGCAAATGGAAGCCATGGCAATGCCCCAAATAAAGAAATATTTAGTTTGTGGTATAATCTTATGATAGAATGTTAGTGTAGCTATTTAAAATGTATTACTAAAGAATACCTAATGGTTTGAAAAAAAACCACTTATGATGTGATAACAATTGAAAGCATCAGTATACAAAATTATACATAGCAAGATACCAATTTTATAAATCTATAAACCATGCATGCATAGGAAAAAAAAGAAGGAAAATACAATAAAAGGTTAACAATGGTTATATCTGGGGGAAAGAAATATGGATAACTTGCATTTCATTCTTTATGCTTTGAAGACTTTTTCAGATGTTTTATAGGGAACATATTGTTACTTTTATAAGGAGACAAAAAATTAAGGTTATTTTTAAAACTACAGTTAATGGATATTTTTGAAATATGCTGTCAAGTGATACAAGAAAACTTTCAGAAACAAAGCAAGAAAGCAATTTTTAAAAATCAATAGAATATCATTCTGTTGTTCTTATACATGAACAACAGAAGATACGTTTTATAACATTAAGTTTTCTTCACACATTCGATACCATTAAAAGACTTTTAAAATAAAGCTAGTAATAACCTATTACATTTTCACTCAGAAATACAACCTATAAAAAACGCTTACCTAATCAATTACAGCAAAATGTGTAAGTAGAAAGCTTACCTTTTTCACTTACACTCTCACTTTCAATCTCAACATCATCACAACTTGTATATTCGGGCGTGGAAGCCAATTCCTCCTCTGAACTGCTCAACGAAACCTGGCGCATTTTACCTCCTTTCTTTGATTTATGAGGCTTTGGTGGGGGAGGTCTCACTGACTCTGACTGGTCTGAACTGAGAGAATCATTCCTTAACATTGTTTCCATTTTTTCCCGTTTCGTTTTTCTTACAGCAGAGCTAGGATCTAAGTGGTGCTGTTTCCGTAGTGAGTCAGTACGCCTCAAGTCTGGTCTATCTATGGGTAGTGGACTCCTCCTGGGGGTAGGAGGACTATGGTTTGTGGTCCTTTGTGCATAAGAACTTGGTCCCTGAGCCTCTCGAGTTCTTTCCATTGAATAAGATCGCTGATTTTCCATGGCAGCTCTACGTTCAGATATAGATCTTTGCCTTGATGGTCGGTCCATCCTTAGCATAGAAATCCTGGAATCTTCCAGGTCAGCATTTGCCAAAGAAACATCACTATGCCTTCTCTCATGCCGTGCCCGGGACACTTCAGCATGGATCCGCATTTGTTCTTCATAGGGTTGTGGCTTTACTGGATAACGGGCCAAATTTGGATCACTTCGGTAGCGTGACTGGTACTCTTCCTCTCTCCTTTGTCTTTCGTATTCATCTCTGCTTTCCACATCCTCATCATCCACAATATATTCTTTGGAATGCCTATGACTTCTCCTGTTGGAGTCCCTATAACTTAAATGATCAGAGTCTTCATAAAACTGAGGTTCATGTTGAGATCGCCTATCAGCATAATCTGATGGAGATCTAGGCATTGCGCTATCCGAAGTAGCATACTGTGAATATTCCTCTCTTTCTTCCCTTTGGTCGTATCTTCTATTCTGATCTCTGGACACAGATGGGCTTCTTTTCCTAAGTAACCAAAGGAAAAGAACAACGAGAAAAGCAAAAATTTATCAATTTTACATTTCATTGATTTGCTGCCAGGTTGATGGATAACTAAGTAGTCCTTTTGCCTTTTTAAAATTTCATTTTAAAGGCATACCAAAACAATGGTTTTAGTAGTATTCATTATATTAAGTTCAAATAAGTGCCTGCAACACTACATCTGGAATATGCTTATGCTCCAAAATTAGATAATATGATATTCCACTGCTATAAAATAGCCTTTATTCTAATTTCCTTGCTTGGCTTGCTACATACACTTCCACTATCCACCAACTATTATTCAGCAGCTTAGAAAAATATTTTCTTCCATCTTCTCTATATCTAACATGTTATGAAAGTTACCTGAAAATGTAATGAAGCCAAACTGATTTGGCTCAAGAGTTGAATACTTTGTTACTAAAACAAAGTGCTGGCTCTTAAAAATTGTTTTCATTCATCATCTGTCTAGTTCATTCCTAGTATTGGTCCACCTAAATTTTCATTTTATCATCATGTCTCCAACCTTTTTTTATTGATCTAACTTGAGATAAGCAATTTAAATAGATAAATAATAATGATCCATTCATTACAAAAATCCTAGAAATCAGAAAAACTGCTATTTTTATTCCATCTTCATTTAGATTAAGGCCAGCATGGTGATATTATTCTACTAAGTCTCTACATCTGACCCCTCATATTTCCTTATAGTCTCAGAAGAAGAAACTGCTTATTACCTTCTCAACTTACCCTTCTAACACTGGTAAAACCTAGTGAACCTTGCAATCAATCACACATAATACCCTGTTAACAAAATATTCACACCAACTTTTTCTCTGGAATAAACTCAGATAATATCAACTATTAGTCATGAAAAGCAATAGGATTAGAATCCTGAAGATAACAGAAAAGGTTTAGAAAACTATTATGGGGATTTTGCCAGGACATGAACAGCAGATAATGAGAGAATGAAGTCAGTTGAAGTTAAAGATGACTAAGATTCAACAGTTCAGTTGTGAATTTCTTAGTCAATGGTTTATTAGCCCAAAAGCAAGAACAGAGAAAGGACAGAGTAGAATGACCCAACCTGGAAAAATCAGCACTCTTCTCTAATATCCCCCCTGGGTCACAGAATCTTTTCCCCTCATATTTGGAATACAGTCTGCCAATCTATCAATTAGGTTCACTAACAAAAACAGAAGTTATTCTAGGTTTTCCAGGTAGGAAGGGTTTTAATTCAGGAACCAGAAGCTACACAACAGTTGAATGGGCTACAGGGATAAAGGCCAGGAAAGTTAATGCTGATGATCTTAGCCTGAAGATGCAAAGACAAGGGTTCTCAAAATGGACATTAGAAAGCTGCTGTGAGTGTCAAGAGTCTATGGACATCTGCCAGCAATTATCTCAAGCACCTAAAGCATCAGGGTGGCCAATTAACAGGAGTTTGCCCAGGAGCCACTAAGACTTTTATATCTGCCCATCTGCTAGCCAACAACTAACACGTGACAATAATGGCTTCTGTATATCCTCCACCTTTCAAATCTCATGTAAGTACAGAGCCAGGATAAACTCAAACCTGGAACTATAAAGGAATAACTACTGTAGAAAGTGAAAAAAATTAGTCTATCCCTTAAATGTTTCATAATTAAGAAAGTGGATGTGACATTTTTTAGCATTTACATTTATATATAAAACATTTAGACTTAATTACAAATCTTTTAGATTACAATTGTTACATAAAACCATAGATTCCTACAGTTTAAAATTTACAATCAAAACAAAACATTCAAAAAAATTTACAGTAAGCAGCACCCTATGTTTGTGTATATATGTGTGTGCGCACTGTGCATCATTCATTTTACTTTTGTCATTACTTTTATATATTTGACTAAAAAAAACACTCTAGCATGATAGTAGTCTATCCTGAAAAGAACATCAGATTTAAGGAATCTACAGTTCTTAGTCATACTTTTGCAATTAGCCAGTTATTTCAAACTATATAACCATTAAATCCTTAGGAGTTTGTGCCTTAAATTGAGAGACATAGATTTTACATGTTAACTCATATGTTACTTTAATAAACATATATTAGGTAAGAAATAAATGCCACACACTATCATATAAATTAGGAATACAGAAATGATTAAGATACATTCCTTGTTCTTAAGAGGGTGAATGATTCTAAAACCATCTTCCATTTCGTTGGTAGTATGATTTTATTGATACCACAAATTCATCAAGTTAATAAGCCTACGTGAAAGCTTAATGCATTAAGGATTTCCCATAATATATTTAATGCAAACTGAGTATTATAGAAGTACGGGAAAAAAAGGAACACTTCATTCCTATCTTAAAGAATTAACACTGGGACTTCAGTTCCAAGAGAAAGGCTATTAATAATTAGTTCCTAGCAAGCCATCTAGGTACTTTTTAAAAATCATACCTTAGGAAAATTGAATTCATTGTTAAATCCAGCAATCACATTGTTCTAGAGATTATGAAATTTGCCAGAAACATGTGAATCATACTGTAGATGTCGATTTGTACTGGATTTAAGATTATAACCACTATAAAAATAGAACAGTGGTTATAATCGGAAATTGGGATGACTATTGTCACTATTAAAAAGACTTAGATTTTCAAAAATACACTTTAAGGTACAGTACTTTACAGTATGTTAGCACTATGTGAGAAACAAGGCACAATTTCATTCTAACAATATATGTATCAAACAATGAAGAACCTGCAATCATTTCTAAATAATAAATATTCTATCAAACAATTTTTACCAACTATATTATGAATTACTTCATATATACTGTCCTTTAAATTTTAAACTTCTATATTTCATGATACTATATTCCTTTCAGGAAATAAATAAAATCAATGTAAATTCAAGTAATGTGTTTCTAGTCTATATCTTTGCTACTGGCCTTTATAAACAAGACTTAGCATTTATTATCATCAAGTGGAAATTTATACATTTCTCTAAAGAACCATAGGCATTTAGCAGTATTTAATTCATCTATTATAATACTAAGGAAAAGGAACAATTCATCTAGGATTTTGCATTTCACTTAATCCTTCAAAGACCCTGAGAAATTAAGAGGCAGAATCCAAAATTATGCCTTTCTTTAGTATAAAATGTGTCTGTGGCATCATATAGTGCCTTAATCTTTACTCCTATGCATTCTATTAATCCCTATTTCTGTTATAACAATATCAGTATATATTTATATTCACTTTATATTTATCTAATATCGATTCACTTCTCTTTACTGCCACCTGCATTGTTAGAATTGTTTTCTCTTTCACCATAGTATTCTCTCCTTAATTAGAAACAGTTTATGGAAAACCACATTTTAAACATCCTAAATCTACTGTAATACGTATCATTTCTATTCCTTGCTTACAATTGTTTGTCATGTGGACTATTCAATCTATTTCTAAATATTCTAGCTTGTATAACACATCTGATGCTCCATTATAAATGTTATTCTAACTATGCAAAATAGTATGTGTAGGAAATCCTACCAATTAGACTCCTTAAATTCCATGTCCAAAAAGCATACTGACTGATGAGAAAACTCCAGTGAAGCTTCTTTCCCAATTAAAATCACTTCCAGATTTCCCAAAGGCATCCAGGGTTTACATGCCATAAATTAATTCATGTTTTTACCATAACTTCCATTTTAATATTTACAGGCTTTACCATCTTAAGTGATTTGTGTTACTAATACCACCTATAATACTGACCATATTGATAAAATAATCATCAAATCTCTGAAAATATAGTCTAATGAACATTTGAAAACATTTATAAACGTTGAAAAATTACACGGAAACCTACATTGTAATATTTACATATTTTAAATCAACTGAAGAAATATGCAATTTTTAAAAATTTTAACACTGGACATACAGTGCAGAATTTGAAGATTACTAATTTTTGTAAATTCAAATTTTACATTAAATTAAGTACTACCTATATGAAAATTTGTGACTCATAAGCATTAATAGTAGAGATCATTAAAAAATTGTTACTTTATAAATAAAAAGATATAAATCACACTTGAAAAATCAATAACCTGAAAAAATACCTACTTGTTTTAAAAAATGTGTATAAAGCACGGATATTGCTAAATAAACTAATATAATACTTCATGAATACAATTACACAATGCTAACTAACCATACAGTTTAAATATAACATTTCAACAAAATTCTAAAATTTTAAGCTGTTAAAACACATTAGATCAAGGATTTAACAGAAGTATATGATCCTGTAAAACATGAAAACAAAGGCCCATTTCTATAATTCCTACAAAAAGCTTTTAATAAATAAATTTCTATTTATAAAAAATCAAAAATATATAAATTTTTACATATCACAATTAATATTTAATCTATTTTTATTGTTTTACCTTTGTTCAACCAATGCACATCTGTCGAGCATGAAGCATCATGTTGACAAAAATACATCAACAGTGTGCCAGGCAGTGCTTTCATTTAATCCTTCTAGCCCTGGCAAAATCATAGGAGCCATCCTTAATCAGATGATTTGAAAGTCTCTACTTGCTTACAATTGTTTTATTTCAAAACTCAGTTACTAAAAAATTACACAAAAACAACACTCATTCAAGGATGGAGTCATAGAATCCTCTAGTGATGGGCCTGTTAAGAAAAAGGTTATTCTTTAAAGCTGTTACTATGTGGCTGTATATAGCTCCAGATCAAGTAAGAATGTACCCTGTAAGGAGGATTATGGTACTTAGCTGATTAGTGCCTCACAATACTGAACACCAAATGCAAGCTACATCCAAGGCATTTCTGGGCACTATGCTTGAAACTGATGGATTCAGAAATTTATAAATCACCCTCTCCTATACGAATTGCAGTACTTCTAAAATAACAAGTCTATGTGCTTGTTATTGATAATTCTGCTGCTTTAGCTTTCACCATAAAATGTACAGTAACAGTTTAACAGGCCTATTCTGTAGCTTCTTTTCAATTATTCAATAACAAGTTTCTTAATCTTAGTAAAGAGGCAACGTTTCCCCAAAGGTTCAAGAAGCAGCAGTTTCTGTAGAAATTTAATAAAAAGTAATGTGCTCCATTAACTAAGAAGTTGGTTAGACACTAAGTTTAAATCAAATTTTGCTCATTTTAATTTGTCAATTAACATCTCAATGCTCATTCAGTGATTTAAAAAAAAATTAAAAAGAGAATAAGGCCACACAAATTCCTTCCTAGCAAAAGTCAGTTATCTGGATATTAATATTACAACTCTGAAAGTTATATTTAAATGACTGCAAATAATTTTATATAAAACTGAGAAAAGGCCAGTGTTAGATGAGTAGAAAAAGATTAAAAAGGGCTGTGCTGTTTTTATATCTCACAAACAGCAAGTTTAAATGAGGGTCTAGGAATATATGGTAGCACCATTCAACTATTTGTATAGGTATTCACCTCTATAATTTTATTTTAGAATTAAATGTAGGTCTTGAAAAGATGGGGGGGGAATGTGGATAGAGAATGTGATTTTTTTACCTCTCAGATTTCTGTTAAAGACTGGCAGATTATTCAAAGAGAAATGTAATAAAATTTCAAAATAAATCATTTTCATAGGAATGTAAAACCAATAATAAATTTCAACCATACAGACCCCACAATTCATATTAAACTGAAAAAAAAAATCCATTTGCCCACAGCTTATTTTTATTCTTAAGTCAAGAAAATTTCAGAAACACTGCAGTTAATAGCAATCCTTCTTCCTCTTTACTTTTCCTTCCATTCACTTTACCACCTCAGTGAGTTCTCTTGGTGATGTTCCTCTAACTGTAATGCACACTCTGGTGTCAATGCCCTTCTCTATCAGTCGTCTTGTTTCTAGCTTCTCTTATTCATCTACCCCAGACTTTCATTTGTATCACCTTTAATACCACTACTGTTTTCCCTTCACTCTACTGATCTTTCTAGGGCTCCAATTTCCTTCTCCTTTTCTCTTTAGAATGTTTATTCTCCTTTCAGGACTAGTTTCCCCATTTTTAACTCTTTACTCTTAACATGTTTTCTTTTGTTTATTGCTTTTGGAACTACTTCCCATGCATTCAAATTTTTGAGGACCCAAATTAGGATCTAAGAGGTTTTCATGAGAATAATTATTACAATTATATTATCCAGTTAAGATTACAATTGGATCCTAAAGTACAAAACAACAAAAAGATTCTATGAATCAGACACTAAATTAATTTTTATTTTATTTTATTCATGACAGTATTTTCAACTTGTGTTTAAAAGATGAAGGTTCTTAAATATTCAAATCTCTAGAAAATGCTGCACAATTGACGATCCCTTCAGGAGATCAATAATGAGTAGTGAGATTGAATCAGCAATAAAAAATCTTCAAACAAAAAAATAAAGCTCAAGACCAGGTGAATTCACACAGGAAATCTACTAAACATTCAAAGAAGATCTGGTACCAATACCACTGAAACCATCAAAAGATTAAGAAGGAGGGAATCCTACCTGACTCATGCTATGAAGCCAGTATCACTCTGATACCAGAGCCAGGAAAGGACACAAGAAAAAGAGAGAGATAGAGATCAATATCTCCGATGAACTGAGATGCAAAAATCCTCAACAAATACTAGCAAACCAAACCCAACAGCATATCAAAAAGATAACTCACCACAATCAAGTAGGTTCCATTCCAGGCATGAAAGGATGATTCAACATATACAAGTCAATAAGTGGGATTCACCACACATAAAATACCTAGGAATATACTTAACCAAGGAGGTTGCATTCGTCTGTTCTCACACTGCTAGAAAGAAATACCAAAGACTGGGTAATTTAAAAAGGAAAGAGGCTTAATTGACTCACAGTTCTCCATGGCTGGGGAAGCCTCAGGAAACTTACAATCATGGCAGAAGGAAAAGAAAAGACACGTCTTACATGGCAGCATGCAAGAGTGAGTGTGTGTCAGTACAGGAAAAACTACCATTTATAAAACCATCAGATATCGTGAGAATTCACTCACTACCAAGAGAACAGCATAGGAGAAAACACCCCCATAAATCCAATCACGTCCCAACAGGTCTCTCCCTAAACATCAGGGGATTACAATTCAAGATGAGATTTTGCGGTGGACACAAAGGTTAACCATATTAGAGGTGAAAGATCTCCACAAGTAGAACTACAAAACGTTGATGAAAGAAATCACAGATGACACAAACAAATGGATAAACATCCCATGCTCACGGATTGGAAGAATCAATATCATTAAAATGATCATACTGCTCAAAGCAATCGACAGACTCAACACAATTCCTACTAAAATACCAGCATCATTTTTTCACAGAGTTAAAAAAAAAATCCTTAAGTTCATATAGAACCAAAAACAGAGCCCCGAACAGACAAAGGAATTCTAAGCAAAATGAACAAAGCTGGAGGCATCACATTACCTGACTTCAAATTAAACTATAAGGCTACAGTAAATAAAACAGAATGGTATTTGTATAAAAGTAGACATATAGACCAATGGAACAGAACAGATAACTTAGAAATAACAGCCAAATACCTATAACCAACAAAACATACACCTAGCAGCAGCGTAAACAGACAATCCACAAAGTAGGAGAAAATCTTTACAATCTATACATCTGACAAATGACTAATATCCAGAATCTACAAGGAACTCAAACAAACAATCAAGAAAAAAATAATCCCACCAAAAAGTGGGCTAAGGACACGAATAAACAATTCTCAAAAAAAGATATACAAATGGCCAACAGACATATGAAAAAATACTCAACATCACTAATAATCAGGGAAATGCAAATCAAACCCACTATGTGATACCACCTTACTCCTGCAAGAATGGCCATAATCAAAATGTCAAAAAATAATAAATGTTGGTGTAGATTCAGTGAAAAGAGAACACTTTTACACTACTGGTGGGAATGTAAACTAGTACAACCACTATGGAAAACATGAGATTCCTTAAAGAACTAAAAGTAGAACGATCATTTGATCCAGCAATCTCACTACTGGGTATCTACTCAAGGGAAAAGAAGTCATTATACGAAAAAGGTACTTGCACATGCATGTTTATAGCAGCATAATTCACAATTACAAAAATATGGAACCAGCCCAAATGCCCATCCATCAACGAGTGGATAAAGAAACTGATATGTATATGTGTGTGTGTGTGTGTGTGTGTGTGTATACTCATTTCTATAATTCCTACAAAAAGCTTTTAATAAGCCAATTTCTATTTGTAAAAGCACAAAATATATACACAAAATATACAAATATATAAACAATTTTTTGCATATATATATATATATATACATACACAGTCCACACACAATGGAATACTACTAAGCCACAAAAAGGAATGTAATAATGGCATTCACAGCAACCTGGATAGGAATGGAGACTATCATTCTAAATGAAGTAACTTAGGAATGGAAAACCAAACATCGTATATTCTCATTCATAAGTGTGAGCTAAGCTATGAGGATGAAAGGCATAAGGATGATGGACTCTGGGGACTCGGACTCAGGGGGAAAGGGTGGGAAGGGGGTGAGGAATGAAAGGCTACAAATTGGGTTCAGTGTATACTGCTCGGGTGATGGGTGCACCAAAATCTCACAAATCACCACTAAAGAACTTACTCATGTAACCAAATACCACCTCTTCCCCCAAAAACCTATGGAAACAAAAATTTAAAAAGAATCAGACCACCCTACTTCTTCAAAAGGTGTTTTTTTTTGTTTTTTTTTTTAATAAAGGTTTGGATTAAAAAAAAAAAAAACATACACTAGGGAAGGAATACCTTGTTCAATAAATGGTGCTTGGAAAATTGGATAGCCACATTCAGAATAATGAAACTGGATCCCTATCTCTCTCCATTGTCAAAAATTAACTCCAGAGGGATTAAAGACTTAAATATATAATCTAAAACCATAAAAATTCTAGAAGAAAGCTTAGGAAAAACTCTTCCAGACATTGACTTGGCAAATAATTTATGACTAATATCCCAAAAACAAATGCAACCGAAGCAAAAATAAATAAGACTTAATTAAACTAAAAAGCTTCTGCACAGCAAAAGAAATAATCAACAGAGCAGACAGACAACCTAGAGAACAGGAGAAAATATTCACAAACTGTATATGCAACAAAGGACGAATATCTAGTTATACAAAGAAGTCAAACAAATCAGCAAAAAACCCCAAATAATCCCACTAAAAGTAGACAAAAAAAATGAATAGAGATTTCTCAAAAGAAGATATAGAAGTTGCCAACAAACATGAAAAAATTATTAACATCTCTAACCACAAAGAAAATGCAAATTAAAATCACAGTGAGTACCATATTACCTAGTCAAGAATGGCCATTATTAAAAAGTCAGAAAACAATAGATGTTGGCACAAGTGTGCTGAAAATTGAACACTTATACACCACTGATGGAACTGTAAATTAGTACAGCCTCTGTGGAAAACAGTATAGACATTTCTCAAAGAACTAAAATTAGATCTACCATTCAATTCATCAAACCCATTACTGAGAGTATCCATCCAAAGAAAAAGAAGTCATTATATTAAAAAGACACCTGCACACGTTTATCACGGTACAATTTATGATGCCAGAGATGAGGAATCAACCTAAGTGCCCATCATCTGATGAGTGGATAAAGAAAATGTGGTACATACATACCATGGAATACTACTCAGCAATAAAAAATAATGAAATCATCTCCTTTGCAGCAACTTGGAAGGAACTGGAGGCCATTATCCTACATGAAGTAACTCAGGAATGGAAAACCAAATATTGTATGTTATTACTCATAAGTGGGAGCTAAGCCATGGGTATAAAAGGTACACGGAGTATATAATGGACATTGGAGACTCAGAATTGGGGAAAGTGAGATGGGAGTGAGAGATAAAACATCACCTATTGGGTATAATATACAATATATAGGGGACAGGTATACTAAAAGCTCAGGCTTCACTATTACACAATTCATCCATGTAACCAAAAACCACTTGTACCCCTAAAGCTATAGAAATAAAAAAATTAAATATTTTTTAAAATAATTCTGCTCTTGAAGTAAATCTATCTTCAATAAAGCTCTCTTATCTTCTTTCCAGTTTCTTTCCTATAGAAATTCCTCTGCCAGTGATGCATTAGAGCCAGCAAAAAAACAAAAGAAAGAAAGAAACAAAAGAGTGTGGTGCTTGCTGGAGCTAGGCCCCAAATAAGATGAAGAAGCAGATGCAACCAAAGATGCTGGTGAGGCTGAGCTTTGTGAAAGAAGGTTGTTAAATTTCTGCAAGTGTTTGTATGTGATCTGATCATATTTTAAACATGGTGTTCTTTATTAAACACCACATTAAAAGAGGAATATCAACTAAGAGGCATGTCTGAGACCACGAGAATGATGAGTCACTGGATTAGACAACACAGTTAGAATTTTCTTTTAAATGTGGACATGTTTTTAACATAAATTCCTCCAAATTATGTGTTTTAAAACTTTTATAGAAAAGTTTCTTTAGCAATTTTAAAAGTAACTGATAGAAAATAATTTCACACTGTGAAATTACTTGTTTAGCCTTTAATTTATATCTATTCTCTAAAATCATGTTAGATTACAAGCTAAAAGTAGGTGACTTTTAGGGTTACTAAGTCTTCTGAATGAAGAAAATAGGAAATGTACGCTGGAAGCAACTGTAATGAATATTTGTTATTGGCTTTCTGTCATCTATTTCTCTTTCTTCTTGAAACAGAAAGAATGTTTCCTCCCTTCTAACCTTTGTGGTTTTGATTGAACTGGCTTCAACTGTTTCAGGGTTGAGCCATGATTAGCAGAGCTAATGAGAATGTACCATTCCTGTTCAAAATGACTAGCACAATGACCTAAGCTGGTCCAACCACAGTGCCTCTTAAGGACATTGGTTTGAGGGTACTGAGCCATAGACTTATTGTTTCACGATTTAGAGTTCATGTAACTCTCACAGTTACTAGAAGACAATTTAAGGGTATAAGTCAGAGAGCCTTCCCCAAATGGAGTCAATATCCACATAGTGACAATTAAAAATAGAAATAAAGAAATTAGGTTCTAAGTCGCTTTACTGGAGATTCAGGATCAATCCCCACCTGAATCAACTCACATACTTCTGAAGTTTCAATGAGGTAAACAAATAAATTATCTTTAAGTTTAAAGCCAGCCTCATTTGGGGTTTCTATTACTTGAACCTAAACTTTTCTTTGTTGACACAGAATCTGTGACATAGACAGACCCCAAAATCTGTATGCTGCTTTCTCATCAGCTGTCATGATGCTTCTGAGCTCTGTTTCTATGAAAATTGTTTTTTTTTTCTTTCTGAAATATAGGCACTTTGGCACCTTTATATATGTTGTAGTCATATGGTTTCTTTCAAGTATTTCCAGTTTTACAGTAAAAATAGTCACTTAATGAGATGAAAATCTTTCCTGAGATTAAAAATCAAAAGATTGTATATTTAATATTGAATTTTACATGATAATTCTGACATTGGGCTTATTCTATTTAAGGCTAGAAAGAGATAACAACAAACCACATGCAACATGTTTCAAGCGACAGCAACAAGCTGCCTTTTTAAAGTAATTCTCAGTAAACTATCCCTCGGCCAACTGCTAACCTAATTCAGAAACAGAAAAAAGAGGTAGATGACACATGAAATATTATCTCCATTACTGACAAAACAGAAATTGCAGAACTGGTCTCCATGTAAAAAGTGGGATTCCTAATACAAAAACTCAGAATCATATAGACACACCCATCCAGGCACAGACTACAATGGTCTCAGACTATTTTACAGCCTGTTTCTATAAAACTTGTGGCAGGCAACAGGAGAGAATGTACGTTCTCTGTGAGCATCTTGTTCCCAAGAGAAAGAGGAAAAACAAAGAAATTGCTACTTAGGCTCACTTCCTTATCCCAAAGGGCAGAACAGAAGAGGCAGTAGGAGGAAGCCAGGAATATTATTTTAAAGCAGCTCCATCCATTAGGGAGGGAATATATGAGAAAAAAGGAGGATATCTTACCTACCAAAACATTTTAAGTCTAGAATTGTGTTCGGTTAAAGCAGCTCTAGTGCACCCAGAACTTCATGATTTAGGGTTCAAATAATACTTTTCTTAAACTGAAAGTTGATAAGATAGCAGTAAGAATTAATAGCTTTATAAAATCCATAAAAGGACCAAAGGCAAAGAGAATGTGGCAAATATAGTTGGTTGCCTACTGAATATCTAATCTCTCTACTTTCTTACAAATAGAATCCAAATTTTATTCTGGGCAGCAGTGTGCCTGGTCTAACAAATTTCTTTTCTGGGTTTTCTCGTGGCGGTGATTCAGGCCAATAAGATTTAGATAGAAGTTTATTAGGTACAGTTTCTACAAAGCTTCGTATTCTTAGTGAAAAGACATAAGCCCAATAGGCTGATACATTTCATACTTTATTCCTCCAACTTCTTAACTGTAATGTGGTCCTACTACCTATAACACAATAGCCCTCTTTTAATCTTGAGTTTTAAAGCCACACATTGTAGTAGCAGGGCATTAAGCAAGAGGAACATAGGTCTCTGTTAACTTCCTTGAGCAGTAGTATCATCCTTGAGCTGTCTACCTCCAGACTTCTTTTTACACGAGAAAAACATAAACTTCTTTATTTAAGCATGTGGTTATGAGATCTATGTTACATATAGTTAAACATAATGTCAGCTAAAGCCGACTCGTCTCAACTGAGAACTCTCTAAGACATGTAGGATCATTAGTAAATAAACAACAAACTTGTTATAAACAAGTAAATAAAAGGCTACAATAGATACAAATGGTCTAGGAACAAAAATATGTGCAGGTTGTCTGATGACATACAAGCCAAGGAGAGAGTGACTTCAAATAAGAGATAGAACAGTACAACATACGTCATAATTCCTTAATCAGTGGCTGCTGGAGCCAAGAGTCTATCATGAGCATCTCCTCCCAATTCTGTGTTCTGTGATGTCACACCAGTAGCTTAAACTCAGCCATGGATACTGACACCATGGAAATAGGCTAATACTGTAAATCAGGTCTTTTTTCTTTGATGAGCCTGTTGTCAAGTATTTACCAGCACATCACTGCTTACACACCCCTGCACAGTTAGGCAAGAGTCTAGAAAAAAATGCGCAATGGGTAGCCAAACTGCTAATGCTGTTCATCCAGAGACTTTATTAAAGAATACCTAACGTAGGGTCTGACTCAGTCACTATTTGAGAAAACAAGACAGTAGAAGAGAAAGAAAGAATTCGTTCTTGGCATTATAACTATAGAGTTAATTTTACTTTTCAAAAGAACTAAATGTAAAAAAAACCAAACACCTTCGGTTTTAATTTAAAGACACCCAAAAATCAATACAATTCTTTGAATATGCCATTCTACCCCAATCCTACAGTCTTTTGAGTTGCACGTTGTGACAGAGTTTAAGTGTGTTTATGAAATCAGAACATGTCAGAGCATTAAAAAAACCTTTGTAAATATGGTTTCCAAAGATCTAATGGCTAACGTAATGACAGTAAGCAGGAAGAGTGTCAGACTGCATTTAAAGTAGTAGATAATATGGAAAATAAAAAACCTGAAAGTAGTTACCACTAGATGGCACTAGAATATATAACTGAATCTACACATTTGTATCCCAAAAAAAATTATACTAGATTTTTATATTATACAAAATCCCTTTGACTTTATTTATTTATTTATTTATTTATTTATTTATTTATTTATTTATTTAGATGGAGTCTTGCTCTGTCACTCAGGCTGGAGTGCAGTGGTGCAATCTCAGCTCACTGAAACCTCTGCCTCCCAGGTTCAAGCTATTCTCTTGCCTCAGCCTCCCAAATAGCTGGGATTACAGGCGCTCTCCACCGCTTATTTTTAGTACAGATGGGGTTTCACCATGTTGGCCAGGCTGGTCTTGAACTCTTGACCTCAGGTGATCCATCCACCTCGGCCTCCCAAAGTGCTGGGATTACAGGCATGAGCCACCGCGCCTGGCCCTTTTACATTATTTTCTATTGGAATTATTTATATCATACTTCTTTGCACAAAGAATTTGAAATGGCACAAAAATAAGATGCAGAAAATAGTTAAGTAGAAATTGAAATTGGGATCAAAATCAGAAGTGGCAGCAGAGACCATAAATGAAAGTTGGGTAAAAATTGAAAAAGTCTTATAAAACATGACAAGCATTCTGAACTTTTATCCTGTAGACAAAAGGGATATCATCAGATGTTTTGTATTAGCAGATATTCTGGTTGTAATCCTATGGTTAAACCTGAGGACCAGGAACAAATCTAGTGTCATAAAGATCAATTGGATTATTCCAATAATCCAAGCAGGAAACTATGAGGTCCTGAATTAAAACAGTGGAAGAGAATGAAACAAAATATATTTAGGAGGTTAATTCTGTAGAACTTTAGACGCAGGAAGTAAGAAAAAATAAACGTTGACTAAGTTTTTCTTTTCTTGAGGGGCAAAATGAATAAGATTTGGAATAGAGGAAAAAGAAAGTTTGTAGAAAAAATATGTTCTATTGACCAATAAATATATTTAATAAACAACATTGAACAGAAAGAATTTGACAGTGTTTTCCCATCACTAATGAAAGTCTACATGGCAGATTCTATTTCTATAATGGGTATGAAGACTTGAAGACATTATGCCATTAGTTAATGTGTGTGATAAAAAATGTTATAATTTTTTTTATTATTGCAGTGGTGTAGTGGTGGTGGTGGTGGTAAGAGTGGTTTAGCTGGCTGGGCGCGGTGGCTCAAGCCTGTAATCCCAGCACTTTGGGAGGCCGAGACAGGCGGATCACGAGGTCAGGAGATCGAGACCATCCTGGCTAACATGGTGAAACCCTGTCTCTACTAAAAAATACAAAAAACTAGCCGGGCGAAACGGCAGGCGCCTGTAGTCCCAGCTACTCAGGAGGCTGAGGCAGGAGAATGGCGTAAACCCGGGAGGCAGAGCTTGCAGTGAGCTGAGATCCGGTCACTGCACTCCAGCCTGGGTGACAGAGCAAGACTCTGTCTCAAAAAAAAAAAAAAGAGTGGTTTAGCTAAACTTAGCACTGAGTTGTGGGCTGTGGGCACTTTACATGTATCCACTAATTCCTCTGAAGTACTATTATTATCATCCCCATTTTTCAGATGTGTAAACTGAGCCCAAAGTTATTTATTTTGCCTAAAATCACACAACTGGTAAATAGTAGAAAAGGAATTTAAAACTAGTGGGAAAAAAAAAAAAAAAAAAAGCTGTCCTTATTGCTATCAGCTGTTAGCTGACATAGTTGCTACCAGTTGGGCTCTGATTCCCCCCAGTACACATAAACAATTTCACAGAATATCAACATCAGCCAAAGGTTCACTGTAACTGTTATAGAACAAAGGAAAAACAGTACTATTCCATCACCCTGCCTGAACAGAGACAAAGGCAAAGATGCCATGCAACCAAAAATAACCAAACATGCCCCTCCCCTAACTGCCACAAGTGACTATTATTTCTTCTCCAGTAGAAACTCTACCACTGTTCTGTTTGTCCCATCTCCAAGATTAAAATTAAGACCCTCAAACTGTCCCCACTCTCTAACAGCATCAAATGCAACAAAGACTCCATTTTTAAAATCCTCCCTCAAATCACCTAATACAAGTCCAACTTGTATAAGTGTCCCTTAACTCCTTCTTATTGAGATAACCCACAGTTTCATAGGGTTTGTGTCCTGCCTTGCTGTAGCCAACTTTTTTTTTTATTAGAAATGTGTTCCTTGTCGGGCGTGGTGGCTCATGCCTGTAACCCCAGCACTTTGGGAGGCTGAGGAGGGCAGATCACCTGAGGTCAGGAGTTGGAGACCAGCCTGGCCAAAATGGTGAAACCCGGTCTCTACAAAAAATTAGCTGGGTGTGGTGGTGGACACCTGTAGTCCCAGCACTTTGGGAGGCCAAGATGGGCAGATCACTTGAGGTCAGGAGTTCGAGACCAGCTTGACCAACATGGTGAAACCCCATCTCTTACTAAAAATAAAAAAAATTAGCCAGGCATGGTGGTGGGCACCTGTAATCCCAGCTACTCAGGAGGCTGAGGCAGGAGACTAGCTTGAACTCAGGAGGCAGAGATTGCAGTAAGCAGAGATCATGCCATTGCACTCCAGCCTGGGCGAAAGACTGAAACTCCATCTCAAAAAAAAAAAAAGTGTTTCTGGTTGTCTTTGGCTGGTGGACATCAACAGTAGCTCTTCAGGCTCCCTCCAAGGCTTATGTTCTTAAACACAACGTGAACACTCCTCATACATGAAATGCACATATCAGGGAAACTATCAATCTTAAAGCTAATTAAAGAGCTGGAAAAATAATACAAAAAGAGAAAACTAAAAAATAACAAATCTGTCATAAAATAAGTACTTGCAGTTAAATAGTTATAATGAATTTTGGTATAAAGTAAGTATTTGCAGTTAAATACTTAACATATATGCCAAATTAATAATGATAATGCTTATATTTATATTAGTTTTTTCTATGTCTTATTCCACAATAGGACTACATTTGTAGCTATTTACGATCGTCACTCAACAAAATATAGGGAAACATGGTCACAAGTTCCTCATGAGTTATATCAAGTGAACATATTTAATAGGTTCAAATAAATGTTTTTGATATTCTATTAAGTGATAAAAGTTTTACAAAGAAAAAACTAAAATTTACATAAAACGATAACTTTTTACTTAATTTGGATAATACTGTCTGAAAAACCACAAAAAAAAATTAATCAAACTTGTTTAATCTTAACACATGGGAATTTACTCACGCTATTATCACTAATAATGACTACTAAACACATTCCCAATTCAAGAGGAGATTCTTTAAAAAGATACTGCACAGATTCATGACCTTTTTAGAACTTAAATAAAAAACACTCACAAAATTTACAGTTCAGGAACCATGAAGGAGAAAAAAATCCAGAGAGTAAAGTCTATAAGGTATTTTATTTTTTTAATAATAAAACAGAAGCAGGGACAAGAATGTATTCACTTACGTTCATTCTGGGCTAGTCAAAAGAATCCAAGTTCAAGGAAAACTAAGATGATTTCTAGGTTTTCACCTTGTAGTTTTCATCATCACTAATGAGTTAAGACAATGTTTCAAATAAAAAATTTATAATACTAGAACCTTATCTAGTTAATCAATTTATGTATATGTATCCAACCAAGACTGCTAAAAAATTAAAATTATTTCGTTGTTACAATCTCTGTGATCCCAACTGTTGAAAATTATCCCTAGCACTACCAAAGATGTCTAGTAAATGTTGGCTATATGATGAACAAAGAATGAATAAACAAATTAAGCCAAAAACAAATTGTAACAGAACATTATCATGCATCATGGCCTTAAAATTATAATCTTCAGTATAAAAGTTATTAGAAAGACATAATACCAACGGTAATTATTATTTTGGTATATAAATTTTCAGTAGCAGGCATCTCCAGAAAGTGTTTTATACCGACTAAAGTAAGTAGCAGGCACCTCTGACCTTCCCAGTGAATCATTCCAGTCTCTTAACTTCATAGCCTAACTCTGATTATTAAAGTTCTTTGTTTTGCAGAAAAGTGGAATTTTATTTTTTATTTAATTTTATTTTTTCACAGATTTTTCTAACATTAGAAGTACATGCTATCTTTGTCGAGGTTATTATCATAATTATTATTATCTCACAGCATAGAAGCACAAGTAGAACAACTAATTTTGTAATTCCTCTCAATTGCTACTTTGGCATTTATTATTGCTTTTATATATTCATTATTAGCTTTTTACCTTAACTATTAATCAAAGACTAACTCCTTACATTGTTTTATAATTAGTTATTTGCCTTAGAAAACTTAAAAGGTTAGTTCTGATGACAAAGAGTAACTGAATATAATTTATTCAAGCCAATTTTTAAAATGGATCATAAACATTTATGTTTTCAGAACAGATTTTTCAAAATATTTGTATCATAAGGAGAATATATAATAATTGTATTTTGTGAATATTTCAGAATTATTAAATTAAATGAATGTTATTTCACAATTTTCAATTTTGCTTATTACTTGCTTATTTTTTAGTTGACACAATTTATAAAACCTTAAGAATGTTGACAATCTTAATGATATTTAGAAAATTTGATTTTCTGAAACTATAACGGGCTAGCATCTCCTTAAATACTTCCTTTTAAAACAGATTTAATTTTTATTAAACTGAAATTTTGAAGTTTAGTTAAGTAAAAACTTATTTTAATCATAATTTCAAATTTTTATATTAAACATTTAGTAAGGATTATATCACATTTTAAAAAATGTATATGCAATAATTCTTCCTTTCTGTAACCTAAATGTATTTCCAGTTAATTGGTGTTGCTAAGTAAATGACACAGAACCTTATGACAAGATATTCATCCTATATGAACCTAGCTCTGCCATTCTAAATATTTTAACACTCGAAAATATATATATATATTAAAAAAAAGTCACAAAAGTGTGAGATTAAGTTCAAAAAATGTGGTTATAAGATTGTGTAATTAGTAGTAAAAGCCAAAATACTTCCTACAATTACAGATTCACTTGTCATCTTGTTCAATAATATCCAATGTTAAGAGGTCTTTTGAATAGCATTAGTAAACATATTACCATGTCAGATTATACAAAGACAACATTAATGCAAAAGTTTATGAAAGCACAAATCTTTGACAGATGATGCATCTACTGACATTAGTACCTGTGCTTAGGTAAGTAGCAAAATTGGAGTCTCTGAAGAGAAATGACTGTCCACACATACTTTGTTATGCAAAGAGGTACCAAAATAAGTTTCCAAAAAGGGGGAAAAATTAGGTTTTAAGCAAATACAGCACAACTCTGTATACTTGTGCAATGACAGGAGGTGTAAAGACAAAGATTTATTCTGAAGACCTTGAGATTCAAGTAATTGTTTTATTCTCAGAAAAGCCATTACATGTAGACATGAATTCCACATTAAATGATATTATCAAAATATTGTCTAAATAAAATCTAAGACATTGTAGTCCTGTTATTGTCAGCTTTATACAAAGAAATAGAATCAGCATATCACTCACTTTCTGCTGTTACATTATGAATGTGGTCCCTGTTCACAAGAAGTGCTCTGAAGAGTTTAGGGGACAAAACAAGTAATCTGAAAATATTTTGTTGATGATACACATAAACATGGCATTTTAGAGGACCAGAATGAACTTCTTAGACAATTTTAAGGACTGCATTTTAAAAATATTACTGTTTTCTAAGAAAGTTTATAAATTCACAATAAAAAACCTAATCTGCAAAAGTGAAACTAAAATTATGAAATTTGTCATTTGAGTCCTAAAGAGCAACATCCACATGCACTGAAGAGCAAGTGAAATAATTGAAACACTTATAGAAATAAGTTGAAATGATACTAAATCCAATTGTATTATCACAGTAATACAATTTTCCACTATTAGAAAATGAAGAGGTGTTAAAGACTAAAATATTATACTTTAATCAAGTTTTTTAAAGATATTATCCAAATTCTCAATAATAGAAATCAGAGAAAAGGCAGTAATCTTCTATTTCTGCCACCTTTTAAGGAAAGTTTTTTTCTGATAATGAACATAAAGAATTTAAAGACATCATATTTAAATACATTAAGTTATCAGGAAATGAAGGTAGCCATTTGAAACATAAAAACTGATATTGATGCTGGGCATGGTGGCTCACACCTATAATTCCAGCATTTTGGGAGGCTGAGGTGGACGTATCGCCCGAGGTCAGGAGTTCAAGACCAGCCTGGCCAACATGGCAAAACCCCGTCTCTACTAAAAATACAGAAATTAGCTGAGTGTGGTGGTGTGCACCTGTAATTCCAGTTACTTGGGAGGTGAGGTAGGAGAATCGTTTGAACCCAGGAGGCGGAGGTTGCAGTGAGCCGAGATCATGCCACTGCACTCCAGCCTGGGAGACAGAGCAAGACTCCATCTCAAAAAACAAAACAAAAAAGAAAAAAAAAACTGATATTGAAAAGTTATATTCACAGAGAAACTCAAATTTCTCATTAAAAATTTTAATGGTAGTTGGAAAGTTATAATAATTTGTGAGACTTTGTATTTATTTTTATTTTTATAATTATGATAAAATTATAATAAAAATTATTACCAAACCTCATATAAACATCTCCAAATCCCGTATGTTTATTCAAGTATACAATGTATATTAATATTTTCTATGTTTGCTATGAAGGGAAATAGTTTGGGAAACACTGCTATTTGGTCTTTTTTATAAAGTATAATATGGTTAGCATTAATCCATTCTGAATATAAAGCTCAACTCATTTGCCTTACTGATGATGAGAGACAATATCATTTAATTAATTAAGTTCTCTTAAGGAGTTTATTTTGCTTTTCCAAAATAACTTTTAAATAATAAATGGTGTGAAAGAATACTTCGGTGCACAAGCACAAGCCACAAGCCACAAGCTCTAGAGTCAGGCACACGTGATGCTCTGTGATTGTTAGTGCTGTAACTCTGTAACTGTTACTTGTATGACCTCAGTTTACTGATCTATTAGTGGGAATAAGAAATTAATTTTCTTAAGAATAATTAATAAAATTAAATGAGATAATATATGTCCAGTGCTTAACACAATACCTAGCACACAGCAAGTGCTCAATAATGAAAACCATTAATTTTTTTTAACCATATGTCAGGTTATAAATTTAGCATAAAGTAAGTCTCAGGAAATTTTTTAAAATCAAAATCATAACAAGCATTTTCTCAGACCATGGTGGAAGAAAATTAGAATCAACATATAGAAGAACTTTCAAAACCACACAAGTACCTGGAAACTAATCAACTTGCTCCTAAATGACTTTTGGGTAAACAATAAAATTAACACAGAAATCAAACAATTTTTTGAAACAAATGAGGAGAAACCCCTACCAAACTAACATACCAAAACCCCTGTGATACAGCAAAACAAATGTTGAGAGGAAAGTGTATAGTATTAAATGCCTACATCAAAAAGATAGAAAGGGCCAGGCGCGGTGGCTCACGCCTGTAATCCCAGTACTCTGGGAGGTCGTGGCGGTCAGATCACGAGGTCAGGAAATTGAGACCATCCTGGCTAACACAGTGAAACCCTGTCTAAACACCGCATGTTCTCACTCATAGGTGGGAACTGAACAATGAGATCACTTGGACTCGGGAAGGGGAACATCACACACTGGGGCCTATCATGGGGAGGGGGGAGGGGGGAGGGATTGCATTGGGGAGTTATACATGATATAAATGATGAATTGATGGGTGCTGACGAGTTGAAGGGTGCAGCACACCAACATGGCACAAGTATACATATGTAACAAACCTGCACGTTATGCACATGTACCCTAGAACTTAAAGTATAATAAAAAAAATTAAAAAAAAAAAAAAAAAAAAAAAAGAAACCCTGTCTCTACCAAAAAGTACAAAAAATTAGCCAGGCGTAGTGGCGGGCCCTTGTAGTCCCAGCTACTCGGGAGGCTGAGGCAGGAGAATGGTGTGAACCTGGGAGGAGGAGCTTGCAGTGAGCCGAGATCATGCCACTGCACTCCAGCCTACCTGGGCGACAAAGCAAGACTGCCTCAAAGAAAAAAAAAAAAGAAAGAAAGATCTCAAACTAACAACCGAATGTGACACCTGAACAACTTGAGAAATAAGAATAAACCAAACCCAAAAGTAGCAGAAGAAAAAAAAAATAATGAAGAACTAAATGAAACTGAGACAAAAAACAAATCATACAAGGAATCAGTAATATGAAAAGTTGGTTCTCAGCCTGGCCAACATAGTGAAACCCTGTCTCTACTAAAAACACAAAAATTAGCCTGGTATGGTGGCACACACCTGTAGTCCCAGCTGCTCGGGGGCTGAGGCAGGAGAATGGGCTGAGGCAGGAGAATGGCCTGAACCTAGGAGGCGAGGTTGCAGTGAGCCAAGATCGCAACACTGCACTCCAGCCTGGACGACAGAGCAAGACTCCATCAAAAAAAAAAAACAAAAAACAAAAAACAAAAAACAAAAACAACAAACAAACAAACAAAAAAAACTTCGTTCTTTGAAAATATGAACAAAATTGATACACTGCTAGTTAGATTAACCAGGACAAACAAAAAGAAGATTCAAATCAGAACAATCGGAAACAATAAAGGTAACATTACAACTGATACTAAAGAAACAGAAAAGATCCTCAAAGACTACTATGAACATCTCTACACACACAAACTAGAAAACCTAGGATATATTTCTGGAAACATACAACTTCCTAAGAACCCAGAAGAAATTAAATCCTGAACAGACCAGTAATGAATAATGAAATTGAATCATTAACAAAAAAACTTCCAACAATAAAAGCAAGCCCAAGATCAGATGGATTCATACTCAAATTCTACCAGACATACAAGGAAGAACTTACACCAATCCTACTGCATATATTCCAAAAACTTAAGGAGAGGCACCTCCCTAACTCATTCTATGAAGCCAGCATCAGCCTAATACCAAAATCTGGCAGACATACCACAAGAAAACTCTGGGTCAATATTCTTGATGAACATAGAGGCAAAAATCTTCAACAAAATACTAGCAAACCAAATCCAACATCAAATTAAAAAATTAATATACCACAATCAGGCTGCCTTTATTCCTGGGATGCAAGAATGGTTAATATAAGCAAATCAGAAAATGCGATTCACCACTGTGTAAAGAGAATTAAAAACAAAAAGCATGTGATTATCTCAACAGATGCCAAAAAAAGCTTCTGAAAAAATCTAACAACATCCCTTCATGATAAAAATCCTCAACAAACTAGGCATCGAAGAAATACACCTCAAAATAATAAGAGCCATCTATGACAAACTCACAGCCAATATTATAGTGAATGGGGAAAAGTTGAAAGCATTCTCCCTAAGAACCAGAACAAGATAAGGATGTCCACTATCACCATTTATATTCAATACAGTACTGGAACTCTCAGTCAGAGTAATCAGGCAAGAGGAAGATAAATAAATAAAACACATCCAAATAGGAAAAGGGGAAGTCAAATTATCTCTGATCACTGATGACACGATTTTACACATAGAAAACTCAAAAGATTCCTAGACTTAACAAATGACTTCAGTAAAGTTTCAGGATGCAAAATCAATCTACACAAAATCAGTAGATTTTCCATACACAAATATTACCTCAAGCTGAGAACCAAATAAAGAACTCAATCATTTACAATAGCCACAACAAAATAAAATACCTAGGAATACATTTAACAAAGAAGGTGAAAGATCTCTACAAGGAGAACTACAAAACACTGATAAAAGAAATCACAGATGACATCCACAAATGGAAAAACATCCCATGCTCATGGATTGCAGGAGGTAATATCATGGAGATGTCCAAACTTCCCAAATCAAGCTACAGACTCAATGTAATTCTTATTAAAATACCAACATAATTCTTCACAAAATTAAAAAAAAAATTCTAAAGGCCATATGGAAGCAAAAAAGAGCCTGAATAACCAAAGCAATCCAAGGAAAATGAAAGCTGGAGGCATCACATTACCTGATTTCAAATTATACTACAAGAATAGGGTAAATAAAAGAGCAGGGAATTCATACAAAAATAGACATATAGATCAATGGAACAGAACAGAGAACCCAGAAATAAAACCAAGCATCTACAAAGATGTTGTAATGGCTGTAATGTTAACTGATCATCAACAAAATCAATAAAAATAAACAATGGGTAAATGACACTATATTAAATAACTGGTGCTGTGAAAATTGGATAACCACATTAAGAATGAAACTGAATCCATCTCTCTCACCATATATAAAAATTAACTTAAGATAGATTAAATAATTAAATGTAAGACCTGAAACTATAAAAGTCCTAGAAAAAAGCCTAGGAAAAACTCTTTCAGACATTGGCCTAGGCAAAGAATTTATGACTAAGAGCCCAAAAGCAAATACAACATAATCAGAAATAAATAATAAAATTAAACTAAAAAGCTGCTGCACAGCAAAAGAAAAAACCAACAGAGTAAATAGACAACTTACAGAATGGGAGAAAATATTTGTAAATTATGCCTCTGACAAAGGACTAATATCTAGAATCTACATGGAACTCAAACACCTCAACTAGAGAAAAACAAACTACCCCATTAAAAAGTAGACAAAGGACACGAACCGACATTTCTCAAAGGGAAACATAAAAGCAGACAACAAACATGTAAATATAGTCAACATCACCAATCATCAGAGAAATGCAAATTAAAACTACAGTAAGATACCATCTTACACCACTCAGAATGGCTATAATTAAAAAGTCAAAAAACAACAGATGTTGGCAAGGATGCACAGAAAAAGGTTAAATTTATACAGTGTTAATGAGAATGTAAATTGGTACAACCTCTGTGGAAAACAGTATGGAGATTTCCCAAAGAACTGAAAAAGAACTACCATTAACCCAGCAATCCCACTACTGGGTATCTACCCAAACAAAAATAAATCTTTATATCAAAAAGACACATGCACTCATATGTTTGTTTTAGCATGATTTGCAATTACATAGTCATGGGATCAACCTAAGTGTCCATCAACAGTTGACTGCAGAAAGAAAATGTGGTATATATATACAACATGGAATATTATACAACCACAAAAAGAATGAAATCACCTCCTTTGCAGCAGCATGGGTGGAGCTGAAGGCCATTAGCCTAAGTGAAATAACTCAGAAACGGAAAATCAAATACCACATGTCCTCACTTATAAGTGGGAGCTAAACAACAGGTATACATAAACATAAAAATGGAAACAATAAACACTGGGGACCCTAAAAATGAGGGGTTTAGGAGTTGGGGGAGACCTGAAAATTACTTATTCTGTATGATGGTCACTATTTGGTTGATGGGCAAGAAGTCCAAACCTCACCATTATGTAATATATCCATATAACAAACCTGTATATGTAATTCCTGAATCTAAAATAAAATAAAAAATAAAAACAAATTTTAAAAAGAAAAAATATACTGTGTCTACTTACCTTTGTATAGATAACTGTTTAAGTTATGCTGCTTTTAACATTTGCACTTGGATAAAATGCTTATGTGTGCATAGGAATGTCACAGTGCAAGATGCTGCTAACCTAGGCACAAAGTATTAAAATTATTGTGTAGGGAAAAAAACATTATTTTATAATATTTCTGCTCACTGGGAGGTGTAAAGTTTCCCTTACTTGACCCTAGACGAAATGTTGAATTAAGAAAAATTTGTCATATTTTCCCACATACTTCTTTTTTTATCTCTAATTTACCTCCTAGTGTATGTACTCTTTCACTAAGTCCTCAAATGGCTAATAATAACAGTGGTTGTTAATATTTATTGAATATGTATTATTTGCTAAATACTACACATGGTGATTTACTGCACTATCTCATTTAATTCTCACAAACAACTCCATGAAGAAGGTTCTATTACATTATCATTTGTACAAATCAGAAAAGTGAAACAGAGTACTTAAATAAAAGACGAACCACTAAGGAGTGACAAAAACCAAATTTGGGCCCAGTGTGTTTTACTCTAGAACCTGCGCTCTCAAAACATGCCATTCCCTTATGTGTGCAGATCAGTGAGCCATCTCAGTTCAACAGGGAATAAATTTGAGAATATTATTATTTTTCTCCAGTGAGTGCACTCAACTATGTTCTGTTGAACTTCCCTTTCCCATTCCATAATGACATCTAGAATAGCTCAATTATAGCCATCTTCAATGATGCTGATTAGACCTATGGAAAATGCATTACAGTAGATATTACCAGGGTCTTGTGACATGAAATTTTCCTCCCCTTCTGGCACAGAGAGGAACGCACATCTTATTTTCATCCATTAGGGAGGGGTCAAGTGATGAAGCCTGTCCACTGAATTCCTAAAGAAAGTCTATCATTTCTGTGCTGAGGTAGTAAAAAGCCCATGCCCTATTCTCCAGTCTTTTCCCCCTGCCCACATGCACTAGACAGTATGGCTTCAAGATGTTGGACCCTGGACTGCTAGACCACATAAGAAGTAATTACCCTGGAGAGTCCCCCTTACCCACAGTGAACTACACAAGAACAAAAAGTAAACCTCTTTTGTATGTTAAGCATTGACATACTAGATTTGCTTGTTCCTGCTATATAATCTTGCCAATCATGAATACTAGGATAAACATTCCTTTCCACCCCACAAATGGAAATACAGGCTGCTCTCTGACACCCATCCACCTAACCTCTTTTCAATGATCTTTTTCTGTGTTGAAATAAGAATAGGGATAGATAGATGGGTAACTTTACTGCTTAAGTAGATGGCTAACCAGGGAATTGAATGCTACCATCCCCTTTCTGTTAGCTCCTCTAATTGCTACAAAAAAATTCTGTTGGAGATTCCCTTCATTTGGCCTTCAGTGGGGGTGGGAGGAAATAGTACATCCCTCCCCAAAGTGGTGGAAAAGGGAGGAGAAAGCTTCTGCATTCTCCACTAGGCTCCAGATTTATTACTCAGATTGCTCTCTTACCCCTTTCCTTTCCTCAGTCCTCATTTATATTACAAAAAGTGAAGGTTCCAGTGAGTTTAAGGGCTGAAGGTAATCGTCAGTTTCTTTCCTTTTAGAAAAGCCAAAGGATTATAAATTATGCTACTACAAAGACACATGCACACGTATGTTTATTGCGGCACTATTCACAATAGCAAAGACTTGGAATCAACCCAAATGTCCATCAGTGACAGACTGGATTAAGAAAATGTGGCACATATACACCATGGAATACTATGCAGCCATAAAAAAGGATGAGTTTGCGTCCTTTGTAGGGACATGGATGCAGCTGGAAACCATCATTCTTAGCAAACTATCACAAGAAGAGAAAACCAAACACCGCATGTTCTCACTCATAGGTGGGAACTGAACAATGAGCTCACTTGGACTCGGGAAGGGGAACATCACACACTGGGGCCTATCATGGGGAGGGGGGAGGGGGGAGGGATTGCATTGGGGAGTTATACCTGATATAAATGATGAATTGATGGGTGCTGACGAGTTGATGGGTGCAGCACACCAACATGGCACATGTATACATATGTAATCTGCACGTTATGCACATGTACCCTAGAACTTAAAGTATAATAAAAATAAAATAAAATAAAAAAAATAGAAAAAAAAAAAAAGAAAACCCTGAGAAGAGTATCGGGACCCAATAGTTGCCAGAACTCTTTTTAATAAGATGCTTAATGCTTTTTTTGCCCACATTAGATTTCAGTCTGTAATTCCAAGCCAACAGAAAAAGACCCTCTCTATATCCAATTATAACAATTGTGTCTCATGATCTATCTTGTAGTACTTGAGTTTATTTGATCCTGAAAATTTATTCAAACCTCAATTATCTATATCTATTGTTATGCTATAAAGAACTACTTCAGATTGAACCCATTCACACAAATAAATGAATGACAAGCTCAATGAATATATTCCAGATGGCTTCTATTTCCCCTTCTTTGTAAAATGTATGGCTCAGACTAGAGAATGAAGATTCCCTTTAGTTCTACTCCACTATAATCATATAATTCTGTAGACTATTCTGTTGTATATTATGATCCCGTGTGTGTGTGTGTGTGTGTGTGTATAGGTATGTATATGTATGTGTGTATATATATATACATACACACATATATATATACACACACACATATATATGTGTATAAATATATGTGGTTAAGGTTTCCTATACTATTCAGCTAGGAGAAATAAAAATAACTTTAGGTAACTAGGTTCTGAATTAGATGAGCTCGGCCAATCTTTTTGCTAAGGTTCTCCTTAACTTAATTTTTCTGATTTTACATGATAATCTGCCTACTAATATTAAAATACAATTGGAAAGTTGGCCAGCAGTACCCAATAATTTATAAATTGTTTCACTCAATTTTTATTCCTTCATATATATCTTAATTTTCTACTAGCTACAAAGCATTATGCTAGACATGACTGGGATTTAAAATGTTAAAACAGTATTCACTGTGTCCAAAAATGTATTCTGAGGAGATATATAAAATGGTTACACAGGCTTCGCCAGGCCAATGTCTCATGCCTGTTTTACCAATAATGTGCAAATGTTTTTGAAGCTCATCTCAAAAAGTTAACCTAATTATCAGACTACATTTGGCTGCAAGTCCTAGAAAATCTATAAAACATCTAAACAGGAGAGGTATTTATTTCTCTGTACAACAAGGAGTCAATCTAAGCCTGGTGCAGCACTAAATGATGCCCAAAAGACATCAGACTCTCTCTAACTTATTGCACTATAATACTGGACTTAGGATATTACAGCTCAGATATTTCTCCTTAGGAAGGAGAAAGGTCAAAGCCAGAGAAGCTGCACTAGCTGACCACATTCTCTTTGTCCAGAATGGAGTCACAAGGCTACCTGAAGTTACAATGAAAAGATGAGCTTTTTGTTTTGTGTCTTCTATAGTAGAAGAGAATGCATAGTAGAGGAATAAAGTGAGAAGAGAGTTGTAATGGACATAATGAGATCACATAGAGTATTGACACATCTCTTGATTTGGTGACTATCATTCTGATTTTCCAATTAAGTGTAATTCTAAAAACAACAAATTGATTAGAATATAACAATAATTGTATGATAAAATTAAAAATACTAAATATTGGGTATCTCATAGAGAATTAATGATCAACAACTACTTTGAGATTAAACTAACGGCCAGAATACATACAACTGCATATACATACATATCCTAAAATAAACAAAAATATTTCAAAGCAAAACATAAGCTTCACAACTCCAAAAAAATTGATAAATGAAGACCTTTAAAAATAAGTACAATATTAAATATCGAGTTAAATATTGAGTAACAGTTTTTTATAATATATATGAACAAATAGCTGCATAAAGATAAAAATAAAAACAAGTGAGCATTATAATACGCAACTGATTTGAAGAATTTCAATAAACTATAACTGTCCTATTCATAACAAAATAAGCAAACAGCTCAATAAAAGATTCTGAGGCACTAGTCATGTCCTTAGAGTCTTCACTAAATGCAACACATATTTGTAAACCCAGATTTGTAAATCAATAATTAAACCCTTATCTGATTTCTTATCCATTAACTTCGGTAACTCATGAACCATCCTGAGTAAAATTTTATATAACACTGTATCTCAGCTATTATCACACCTTAAAGAAGACAGACTGCAGATTTGTAGGGGAAAAACTCAAAATTCAATGTAATGATATTGATTGTCTCTACCTATACATAAATACTTAAAAGAAAAAACTTAGCTTAAATTTATTGAAAATCTTTTTAAAGGTAACTGAGTTGTGCGTCTGTAGTCCCAGCTACTTGAGAGGTTGAGGCAGGAGAATTGCTTGAACCTAAGAGGTGGAGGTTGCAATGAGCCGAGACTGTGCCACTGCACTCCAGGCTGGGTGACAAAGTTAGACTCCGTCTCAAAGAAAAAATAGAAAATAAAAAATAAACTGAGTTATCTATATTATCCCACCAGGACTGAAAGATGGCGAACTGAACAAAACAAACTATTAATTAAAATGTTCAATTAGTGTTCATGGTAGCTAGTATTAGATATATGCCATATTTATCATAAGTAGAATCAGTGCTTTGGTTGTTTAACAAATGAATGCTTTCAGGCATAAACTATGTGCATAAACTATGAAAGGCCACCAACTTTCCTCTTTTTAATCCCCTCCTTTCAAATTGCCATGTGAACGTATTCTTGACAAATTAATCATCTACAATTGAAAATCAATTTAGTGTAGCAGACAAGACAGCTTCTTCTGAATAAAAATGTTTCATGTTGCCATTCCAGTATAAAAGTCCATCTGAAACACAGAAGTTTTGTATTCTCTGTGACATATTAGTAAGTTAAAACTTGTACATAAAAGTGCTTTGTGACACAGCAAGTTGGATAAAAAGACAAGCTCCAACCATCTCTGTCTTCAAGAGACCCATATCACATGTAACAACACCTACAGGCTCAAAGTAAAGGGCTCTAGTAAGATTTACCACCCAAATGGAAAACAAAAATGAGCAGGAGTTACTATCCTATATCAGATAACAGAGTTGCTATCCCATATCAGATTAACATAGATTTTAAACTACTAAAAAGTAAGAAATACATTACAAAATGATAAAGGGTACCATCCAACAAGAAGAAATAAGTATTCTAAATACACATGCATGCAACATCTGATTCAATTTTGGAGTACCCAGATTCATAAAACAAGTTCTTGTTGGCCTACGAAAAGACTTAGACAACCACACAATAATACTGAGGAACTTCACCACCCCACGGACAGTATTAGACAGATCATCAAGGCAAAAAACTAACAAGCAAATTCTGGACTTAAACTTGACACTTGACCAACTGGATCTAACAGTCATCTACAGAACACTCCACCCGACAACAACAAAATATACGCTGTTCCCATCTGCACATGGAACACATTCTAACATTGACCATGTGCTCAGTCATAAAGCATGTCTTAATAAATAAAAAAAATTAACATACCACAGAGATTCTTGCATCACAGTACAATAAAAACAGAAACCAATATCAAGATGACCTCTCAAAACTACACAAATTTATGGAAATTAAACAACTTGTTCCTCAATAACTCGTAGGTAAACACTGAAATTAAGGCAGAAATAAAAAAATTCTTCCAAATTCATGAAAATAAGGACACAACTTACCAAAATCTCTGAGATGAAGCTAAAGTAGTGTTAAGAGAAAAGTTAAGACAAAAGTGACAAATGCCTTTATCAAGAAGTTAGAAAGATCTCAAATTAACAATCTAACTTTGCACTTAAAGGAACTAGAACAAAAAGAATGAACCAATCCCAAAGCTAGTAGAAGAAAAGAAATAACTAAAATTAGAGAAGACTCTAATGAAATTGAGATGCAAAAATCCATACAAAATATCAATGAAACCAAGAGTTTGTTATTTGAAGAAATAAACAAGATTGATAGACAACTAGATTAATAACCAAAAAAGATCCAAATAAGTACAATCAGAAAATATAAACATGACATTAGAACTGATCTCACAGAAATACAAAAGGTCTTCGGAGAATACTATAAACATCTCTGCACAAAAACTAGAAAACACAGAGGAAATAGATGAATTCCTGGAAAAACACAATCTCCCAAGATTGAATCAGGAATAGACTGAAATCCTGAATAGACCAATATCGAGCTCTGAAATTGAATTAGTAATAAAAAGCCTACCAACCAAAAAAGCCCTGGACCAGATGCATTCACAGCTGAATTCTATCAATAATACAAAGAAGAAATAATACCAATCCTAATGAAAATATTACAGAAAAATGAGGGACTCCTCCCTAACTTATTCTATGAAGCCAAATCTGACAGATACACCATAAGAAAAGAAAACATCAGGTCAATATCCCTGATAAACATAGATGCAAATATCCTCAACAAAATACTAGCAAAACAAATCCAATAGCACGTCAAAAAGTTAATACACCACAACCAAGCAGGCTTTTTCCTGGGATACAAGGATGGTTCAAGATACACAAATCAATAAATATGATTTACGACATGAACAGAATTCAAAACAAAAAGCATATGATCATCTCAATAGATGCAGAGAAAGCTTTTGATGAAATCCAACATCTCTTCATGATTACAAAAAAAAAAAAACCCTCAACAAACTAGGCAACAAAACAACATGTCTCAAAATAATAAGAGCCATCTATGACAAACCCACAGCCAGCATCTTACTGATTAGGCAAAACCTGGAACAATTCTCCCTGAACAAGACAAGGATGCCCACTCTCATGACTCTTATTCAACATGTTACTGAAGTTCTAGCCAGAGCAATCAGGCAAGAGAAAAAAATAAAAGACATCCAAATAGGGAAAGAAGAAGTCAGTCTATCTCTCTCACTGATGATATAATTATATACCTAGAAAACCCCAAGGATTCTGCCAAAAGTCTACTAGAATGATAAAAATTACAAAATCAATGCAAAAAATTAGTCACATTTCTATACACCAATAATGTCCAGGCTGAGTGCCAAATCAAGAACACAATCCCATTTACAACAGCCAAAGGAAAACGAAGTATCTCGGAATATAGCTAA
The DNA here is from genome assembly GCF_002776525.5 of Piliocolobus tephrosceles. NCBI lineage: Eukaryota > Metazoa > Chordata > Mammalia > Primates > Cercopithecidae > Piliocolobus > Piliocolobus tephrosceles. Next base: position 107,259,293 of record NC_045440.1, on the reverse strand, counting down.
CCAAGGAGGTTCTAGAAGGAGAACTATGAAACACTGATAAAAACAAATCAGGGTCTACACAAATAAATGGAAAAATATCCCATGCTCATGGATTGGAAGAATCAATATTGTTAAAATGTCCATACTGGCCAGGGCAATTTACAGGTTCAGTGAAATTCCTACCAAACTACCAATGTCATCCTTTACAGAATTAGAAAAAAAAAACTGTTCTAAAATTCAAGTAGAATCAAAAAAGAGCCCGAATAGCCAGAGCCGTCCTAAGCAAACAGAACAAAGCTGGAGGCATCACACTACCTGACTTCAAACTATGCTATAATTCTACAGTAACCAAAACAGCATGGTACTGGTGCAAAAACAAACACATAGACCAATGGAACAGAAAATAAAACTCAGAAATAAAGCCTCATACTTACAACCATCTGTTCTTTGACAAGGCTGACAAAAACAAGCAATGGGTAACGAACTCCCTACTCAATAAATGGTGAGACAACTGGCTAGTCATATGCAGAGGAATAAAACCAGACTCTGACCTTTCACCATATATAAAAATTAACTCAAGATGGATTAAATAGTTCAATGTAAGACCTCAAACTATTAAAATCCTAGAAGAAAATTAGAAAATACCCTTGTCAGCTCAGCCTTAGCAAAGAATTTTTGGCTAAATCCCCAAGAGTACTTGCAACAGAAACAAAAATTGACAAATGGTACCTAATTAAACTAAAGAGTTTCTGCATAGTAAAAGAAACTACTAACAGAGTAAACGGACTACATGCAGAACAGGAGAAAATATTCACAAACTATGCATCAGAAACAATTCAACAAGAGAAAAAATTAAAAGATTGGCAAAGGACATGAACAGACACTTCTCAAAAGAAGACATACAAGCAGCCAGCAAACATATGAAAAAAATGCTCAGCATCACTAATCATCAGAGAAATGCATTTTCAAAACCACATTGAGATACTTACTATTCCATGGCAGTCAGAATGGTTATTACAAATTAAGAAAAAGAAGATTTTTTTGGTGAGACTGTGGAGAAAAGGGAACACTTATATACTGTTGATAGGAATGTAAACTAGTTCAGCCACTGTGGAAAGCAGTTTGGAGATTTCTCAAAGAACTTAAGATAGAGCTACCATTTCACTCAGCAATCTGATTACTGGATATACACCCAAAGGAAAATAGATCATTATACCCAAAAGACACATGCACTCATATGTTCGTGGCAGTGCTGTTCACAAGAGCAAAGACAGAGAATCAACAATTGCCCATCAACGACAGATTGGATAAAGAAAATGTGGTACATATACATCATGGAATACTACATAGCCATAAAAAAGAAGTAAATCATGTCCTTTGCAGCAACATGAATAAAGCTGGAGGCCATAATCCTAAGTGAATTAATGCAGGAACAGAAAACCATATACCATATGTTCTTACTTACAAGTGGGGGCTAAATATTGAACACCCATGGACATAAACATGGGAACAACAGACACTGTGCTGTACTTGAGGCAGGAGGGAGAGAGCGAGGTTTGGGTCAAAAAACTACCTATTAGGTACCATGCTTGCAACCTGGTTGCAATATACCCATTGAAGTATACTGCAATTGAGCACAAACCTGCACATGTACATCTTGTATCTTAAAAAAAATATAAAAAAATAAAAGAAAGTGCTTTGTAACCTACAAAATTTAATTCTACTGTAATACTACCTATAATCTTAGTTTCAGACTTCAAATAAATGAAATCATTTTTAAATGTATTTAATTAATTCATGATTAAATTGTTAAAATTAGCCCCCAAGTCCCTATGTGAGTCCGTCGTTACTATATCCATACTACTTTCTTTTGTCACTAGCTCGCTTCTTAGTTTTATTAATGCTGATTCCCCTCAGGCAAACCAGCTTTTCTGACATAAGAGAAAAAACAGGATCCAATCTTGTTGGAAGTTGCAATCACAATCCTACATTAAAACAGCCTCTTCACTATCTAGGTAATGTTTTCTGGGGGGAGGTCATTAGTGTCTATCCCATCTTGGAGTAAGGGAGAAGAATACAGAAACTGCAGTGGAGGACTGGTCTAAATGCCCATCTGCCTGAATACGATTTGTAGCATCTACACACAAGAGATACAGAAAGATGCAATCTAGCTGGTTCTATTTTTTTTTGTTCTTTACAGTGCTGAACCATAAAATAATTAATGATTTTTCTAAAAGTGCAATTCATTTTCATATTCTACATGTCTTTGCACTGCAATAAAAAATATATGCAGCAAATGAAATCATAATATGAATAAACTCCCATTTTACATATCAGTGCACATAATTTGTTTGGTTTAATTTATTACAGTCGAAAAGTGTCATTCTTTGAAACTTAAACTTTTGAGTTGCCTCTGTGTGTGTAGTGTGTGTGTGTGTGTGTGTGTGTGTGTATAGCATTTGTATAGACACAGGCATACACATCTATACATACACAATTGGTCTGCAGCTAGCAACTATAAGAATACTAAAATCAAACTATTTTCAGTACATAAAGATAAGGAAGAAAATAGACTCTACTCTTAGTCATATATTTGAAATCTCACTGTTCTAACTATATAGAATATATATTTTTCATTTATGTTATTTTTCTTATATTCTTATTTTAAGGAATCACTCTTATATTATCAGATTTTTTCATGTTTTATTGACAATATAAATATTTCTGAATTATCAAAATTATAAGGCAACTTTATATAAACTAGCAAAACATATAGCCTATAATTCTTAATAGAAATACATTACCGCATACCAATAGAATATTCACAACCATTTTAAAACCAAGTTCCTTAACTCTAAGAATTATCAAAAAGGCAACTAGATATATAACGTTTGATTATGGCTGGTCACTTCATTTCCCTTTTGATCTTCCATGTTACTTCATGAAGAAAAGTTTAAATAAATATTAATAGTTGTTCCCTAAGCATCTTTCCCATTATGCCTGAATATAAAAATTCACATCAGATTTGACAAAAATAATTTACAATGCAAAAACCATGTGAGTTTGTAAGTTACTTTTCCAAAACTCCAACTAAGTGAATAATTAGGATATTCTTTAGCATTTATCTAAAACTTTCAAAAAGCTTTCCCCACTCAAGGACATCATAGATTTAACACAGGGAAACATATTTAATGCACCTTATACTCAATAATTGGTTATCTTATCCAGTAGTGAATACTGGATAAGAAACATATAGGATTCTAAATATACTTTCAGATAAAGAAGATCATGTGCAACAGAGCAGATCTGGTACATTTCAATCATTGACATTAAAAATATATGACTTACCTACTAAACTCCAAGACTATTTCTTAGCTCTGTTCGTTTAAGAGTTGTAGCCAGAAATATAAATAAAAGTACAAAGTCATAGTCATCCAAAAATAATAGGTGGCCACAAAAGATAAAGAGATTAGAACTAGGGTGCCTCCAGTCTCTTCACCCTCAACCAAAACCATAGCATTTGGTCTCTGGCATTCATTGGAGAACTAAACAGGCACCAGGGAGCTACATTGGGAAGATGATCCTTCCTATCAGACAGTGTACTTAGCAGCCTCTGTAACAGGACTCCAAATAGCACAGGCACCAGAGGAAATCTACTGAATTGTCAACGACCTGGGGACCCTGATCATGATGGAGTAAGAATTTTGTTTGACAATTTATTATCAATACCAAGTATACATTATATTTTGAAATTACTCATTGCATAAGAATAATGTTTTCTTCAAATGGAATAGTATTTCATTCTTTTGTTCTAAAAATAGAAGTCACAGATACAAATCTTGGAAATTTTTCTATTTGTGTAATATATAGTCATATGTAACTGAATGACTATATTTAAACAGTAAAGACTAGATTAGGAATATTACCTTAAATTATAAAGAATGATTTCTGGAGTGAAATAAAAGTGAGTGAAAACAAAAATGTTAATACCGTGTTAAATAAGATATTGGCAAACTTCCCCATATTCAATATTGTTTTCCTTCTAGTATGGAATCCATTCAGTAATTGTCTTTTGCTACGTCCATCCTCTTAAACAAAGTTACATGTAAACAGCTATATTAGGACCATTTTTCTTTTTAACATTTTTCCTCACTAACTTACTCAATGACTAATATATCCACCTCCCTCTTTAGACGAAAGAGTTAATTTTTATAACATGGTAAAACACTGAAATCTGTAGAGAGTTCCTAAGCCATAGTATTTCAGGAAGATATACATAATTTTTGTTTCTCCTTATGATAGAGACTGTTAATGTCTCTACCAGTCTTTACCCTTTACCAGTATTATGAATCCCTCCCGCAGCTGCTGTGAGTGTTGGCTACAATAATGGTAAACATTTTCCGTTCTCTAGAGAACTGGCCCCCTCAACTAACAGAAGTCACCTCCACTGGAAAGTAGCACTGCTCTTCCCTCCCCAGGTATGGTTTAGAGCTAATGACTTACTGATATGGTGATACCAAAGTTGGCCACCCTTGCTTCAAAGGAAAAAACAGTGCCTTGCAATTTACACTCAAAAAACAATTCTCCAAAATACACACTTCCCCATACACAAACAGTGAGGATTAGCCAAGGCAAGGCTTTACCTGAGACCACATGCTTCCTCAGCTCTTTTCTCATTTCTGTCTTGGTTCCATCACCTCCTTAAAGATTTTTCCTGAAGAACATTCCTTCATTAAATCATGTGTACAGAAATCCCTGTCTTAAGCTCTGTTTCTAATGAACTTGACCTAAGACAATACCAGGAGTGAGCCTAGAGACAGACACTAGGAAGGAAATTCTGGAGTTGGATTACTTGCTGGCCAACTAGAAATGAACACCCCATCACTGCTATAAGTGGAATGAAATATGTCTGTGGTCCCTGCCACACAGTGGTAATGCAACTGCTAAGATTTTCACCTATAGTGAATTGGAATAGATTATAGGTAGCAAGGGATGCACTGGATTATGTGGCACCTATCATTTCAAAGGTATGGGAGAAACAGTAATTGTAAAAGACTAGAAGTAGATGGTCATTGCTGAATGCCAAACTGATGCATTACAAATTAAGAATGACAAGGTCAGAGAAGTCATCCACTAATATAAAGCAAAGTATGAGAGTCAAAAGGCCTCTCTAGCATTGTTTAAAGGGTTCTTCATCTCTTAAAGTTAGAAAGAAGATAGAGTTAAAGACTAGTCACAGAATTTAATTATAATATTGAGAGAACTTCAGAGAAGGCTAAATTCTCAGCCTAAGCAAATCTTCTATGCTAAAGTGAGGGTCCTGTCAGAGTAGGCCCCAGAGCAAAACCAGAGATCCACAATTGGTCCAGAACATGATACAATCCCATATAACCCATGGTACTAGAGACACCTGTGGTAGAACAACATAAACCCATAGGGTTCTAGAATAGAGCATACTGTCAAAGCAGAAAACCATTCATGCCACGTAGTCGGGGTAGAAATGGAACATCTGATCTCAAGACATCAAGTGACTATGAATCCAGAAGCACCCACCATGAAACCTACCAAATCATAAGACCAGAGAGACTCAGCAGCATTCCATTTCCAATAAAATAGAAGTAGCTGATCTGGGCCTCGGGTTGAGCAGGTCCAGATGCGACAAGGAAGATGTTGCATCTTCCTTGTGGCTCAGACAACCAAACATGTGGCTCAGACAACCAAGTTACTTAACACTATTGCATCCATGCTGCCTCTGAAGTTCATATTCACTTGAAGAAAAAAGAAAAAGGCCGAGCTTAAATAGTGAATGGATCAGCTCAGTATGTGAGTGTAAACTAAAAATGGAGTGCGTCTTCACTTCAGACCTGTTCAGTGTTGGCCTTGAAATAAAGTAATGAGAAGAAATCCTCCCAATAAGCAGAGTTTCAGTTCACAACCTGGTTATCCATTTTGTGTAAAAAGAAAAGAAGCCTGAGGTCATAACACATATGGACAGAAATAGTGGTGAATAGCTTAGCTGATTGATTGGGGGCTTCTAGAAGATTGAAGACAAGGAGTTCTAATAAAGAGGCATGTGGATGGACCTTTGGGAGTAGGCTGAGGGTGTGTGGATCCTTGCATTACATACTTATGTGTACCAGATAAGATCTAACACAAGAGGTATTAAATAACCAAGAAAACCAATGAATTCATCATGAGGTATCTGCTGGTCTCTGTCCTCACCAACTCCACCCACCTCCATGAGTAGAATAAAGCCATACTGACAGATACGTAGGCAATGCATGTGCCCAACAGCATATTCTACTCCTAACATGATGTATATAACCCTTGCTTCTGCTGAATGCCTCATCTGTCAATCACAGACCCCTCCCCAACCTCAACATGATTCCACCCTTCAAGGAAACAACTGGACATCTGGTGATAAGTTGGCTGCACTAGATACATTCTACCTTGTAAGGGTCAATAATTCATTCACACAGATATAAAGAGGCATTCCAAGTATGAGTTTGCCTTTCCTGCCCAAAGCACCTCAGCAAGTACCTTTATACATGTGCTCATAGACTGCCTGCTTTACCTACATGGGATACCACATATTTAAGACAAAGCAAAGGAAATATGTTTCTTTGTAGTGTTAATGCAGTAAAAACACTAATTATGAGATCCACTGATCCTACCACATACTGTGCCATCCAGAACTCTTCAGTCTGACACAGCAGTAAAATGCCCCATTAAACATGTAGCTAAGACTCTGCTTACAGTGGACACTTTGCAGGACGGGACACTATCCTTCAGGACATAATATATTCCCTAATTCAAAGGTTATCATAAGCTACTATGCCCCAGATATGTAGAATTCACAGATCTAAGAACCAAGGGATAGAAGTAGGAGTGGTACCACTAACCATTACTGCCAGGTATCCACTTGAGAAATCTGTACAATACTGTTGTTTCTGGCTCTGTGAATCAAGAAATCCTGGTTCCTAAAGTGGGGGATGCTTCAACAGGGGACACATAAAGCTATGGCTACTGCCCAGTCACTGTGTGATCCTTGCGCCAGAAAAAATAATAATCATCACTCTGGCATTAGTAATTGACCCTAATCACTGTGAGCAAGTAATACAGCTGCTACAAAATGGGTATGGGAGGATATGTTTGAAATTCAGGTTAGCCAATGGAGTGACTTGTTATTCCCAAGTCACGCTGCAACTATAAATGGGAAACCATAAGTACATGATGACAAGGAGCTCAGACTCTGCAGGGATGAGGATCTGAATCAATCTACCAGGTAAGTCATCTAAATCAGTAAAAGTGGAAAAAAATATAAATAAGTATCAGTTAAGATCACAAGATCAGAGACAAGTTTTAACAGAAATTGTGAGCATAGAATCCTGGAGGACCTGTGCCTGAATAGAGTAAATTTAATTATCAGTGGCAACTGGCTCTGACTGGTACAAAGGGTACACTAATGTACACATTGTTGGTGGCTTATCCAAATCTCCTTTATCTGGATAGTGCACTCATCTTCCAGCTGCTGTGAATATTGGCTGCTAATTGCACACAGTATCCCTGTTCTCCAAAGAAATAACCTCAAATGATAGCCATCTCATGTAGGAGGTTACCCTCAGCCCAAGGATAGCTCTGATAGGGGCATACAGATAAGAGAAAAAACTGAGGAATGACTTATGCTCAGAGTCCTTCACTCCCATGACTAGGCTTAACCTGAAACCATGACTAGTTCTTCTTCCCTATCCTGCTTCACTGCATTCCCTTACAGTTTATTCCTGAAGAGCATTCCCACTATAAAGTATATGCACCTGAATTCTTGTCTTAGGCTCTGCTTCTAGGCAATACTCCTCTTTTTCTTTCTTTTTCTAAGCCTCAGCATAAATTAAAATGAACTGGAATTTTCAAGCACAAGGCAGTAAAAAGAAAATAGACTTCAAGATTAATATTAATTAAATATCAAAATTCTGACTTATAGTCCTCAGGCCCGAAATTTCACGCAAACTTAATTAAAAAGAAGTGACACAGCCAGTCAACTGCAAATGACTTTTCAATTGGGCAGAATCAAGGTGAAACAAAAGGCCTAGTTTAAGAACGGTTTGTTTGAATACAAGTTTTCCTTGTAGTTAAGGTCACAGGTAAGTATTAGTTCTTCAAGAATAGAGACTCTTAGTATCTTTTTCCCTACCTTCCTCCTCAGTGCCAAAAGAGAACTTGGCAAGTTGTAGGTACTTAAGTATTAGTTCAAAGAATAAATAAAAAGCACTGGATAAATAGTGACCTTTGTTTGAAACAGGTGCTTTTAAATTTTCCCAGGAAGAAAATAATGGACACACAGCATCCTAGACAGGACTTAACAAAATTTATTACCTACACCAAGGTCAAGGTTCTCAAATAAAATTAAAGGATATAATCAAGTTTTTGTCTAAGGTTGTGCAAGTCTGCAAAAGTGGAAAAGCAAAGAAGAAACAGTCTGTATGGAATCAGTTGTAGAAGAAAAAGGCAGGTAGCACTTCAATTGGCATATAACACAAAACAAATTGGGAAAAACAGGAAAATGAACAAAGCAATAAGGGACAAATTGAAAGAAAATTTCAATTTGAAATTTTTGAGGTGAAGTGCAAGTAACATTTATGTCACTTGATTTGATCAAATCCCTCTATTACTCTTGCCATAATGAAAATTTGCCTAGGGCCCAGGGCTGTCTCAATGCAGTTAAAAATCAGGAAAACAGGCCAGGCGCAGTAGCTCACACCTGTAATCCCAGCACTTTGGGAGGCTGAGTGGGCAGATCACCTGAGGTCAGGAGTTCGAGACCAGCCTGGGCCAACATGTTGAAACCCCGTCTCCACTAAAATATATATATATATATATATACACAAAAATTAGCCAGGCATGGTGGTGGGTGCCTGTAATCCCAGCTACTCAGGAGGCTGAGGCAGGAGAATAGCTTGAACCCAGGAGGCGGGAGATTGCAGTGAGGTGAGATCGCGCCACTGCACTCCAGCCTCGGCAACAGAGTGACTCCATCTCAAAAAAAAAAAAAAAAAAAATCAGAAAAACAGTTACCAAACATTCCTAAAAAGGCTAAACGTCTCTATCACCTTGCTTGCTCTTTCCTTTCTTGCATTTTTGATGTTTTAGTTAGTAGTCAGCATATTCAAATCCACAGCCTCTACTTAGGCTTCTTTCACTTATCATTATGATTCCTTCTGGACAGTATTACTCCACTAATATCAACATGCCAGCATAAGACTACCATAGTAGAAATTTCCTAATTAGGAATAGATGAAAAAGAGGAAAGAAAGCATTTCAAGAGAAACTAAAAGAGTCAAGATAAAGAAAATAAGGAAAGTACTGCAACTAAAGAAAGTACTCAAGATCCAGTTAGAAACTATAAAAAGAAGCAAAGCAGGCAAACAAGAATACAGAATCAGAAAAAAAGAGAAGCGTTAGGGAAGGTAACTTATATAAAACTTTAAAATGTGACATTACATTTCCTTACAGACAACTCACAGCAAACTAGGAATACATAAAATCAACATTGCCATAACTCACAAGAAACAGACTATGGGACTAGGTATAAGCTTAACAAAAGATGAAACTGAATGCAAAAACCTCATAACTAGGGATAAACCACTGAATGTGGCTTATCCTATAGGTCATTAGAATTTATGTTCAGAAAGGGGTTCTTGTTTAATAAATGCAGAGCTACAAAGAAATATGAAAGCTAAAAATTCCATATATGATTATATATGACAAATGAATGGAAATATGAAAGAAAATCAGAGTATAAAATAATATGGCCCTCCATATTATTAAAAGCAAAGTTCTTCAAAGAAATTGCTGCCTCCTCATATTTACAGCAGAAAGCTTATGTCCTTATGAAGATTTATAAGTAAATATTCACAGCAACTTTAACACCAAAAATGTAGGAAAAACCAAGGTGCCCATCAACAAGTGAACAGCTATACAAATTTTGGTGTATCTATATATGGGAATACTAATGCTCAGTAATGGATTTAAAAATAAATGAAGAATAAATTATTTATACACACAGTAACATGGATGAATCTCAAACTCATCACACTAAGTGAAAGCTGTCAGATTTTTAAGAGTACATAATATAATTTCATTTACATAAAACTCATACTAATATAGGACAGTAACCACATCAGTGGTTACTCAGGGATAGAGCAGAGCAGAGACGGATAGGAAGCAGGAATTATCAAGGGGTTAAACAAGAAACTTTCAGCAGTTATATTGATGCTATATTATCTTTACTATGGTGATGTCTCCACAGGTGAATACTTGTGTATATTTGTGTATTTTACATATGTTCAGTTTATTGCATATCAATTATACTTCAATAAGCTATTTAAAAAATCCAGGTCTCTCTCCAATTTCAAATTTCATGCTCTACATTTAAATGATATCCTACCTCTTTAATATGAAGCTAAGTGATCAAGAAAATTGCATGGAAAGATGCTCAACAAATAATAAATCTATTTCCTCTTCCCCATTCTTGTCTCAGAGAAGAATCTGCCATAGTAAGGTATTAATCGGAATCCATGTTGGCATTTGGGATTAAGACTTGTGGACTTCATGATCTTCCTATTCTATTCAAGTATGAACTACCATAAAAAATTGGAGATGTTGCCTTAGGCTGTTGCTCTTCCCAACCTTTACCCCACATATGCTAAGTTCCTACAGTGTGGGAACTTTCAAGCCCTTTTTCTTATACCTAGCAAAAAGCATATTTGACATGTATCTGGCTATGAAAAATTACATAATTTTAAGTCAGAGCACCTGGGTTTGGGTCCTAGTTTCTGCCAGTTGTGAAATCATGGGAATATTACTTACTTATCTAAACATAATTTCTAAAACCTGTAAAATGATGACAGTATACTAATACTACATGATTTAGAGAGTCATAGTAATGATTATCTAAGATAAGTGAAAGTACTGATTAATTGTAAGGCATCAAAATATTAGTAAGCATTATGATTGTTTTAAAATAATTTTCACTAGTAATAGCAGGTAGGGATAGTAGTAATTAAGGTGGCAGGTTCCTAATAATGAAAGAATTATAGATCATTTCTCCATATCTTCTGCTTTTCCTACCACATTGGCTACAGAAATCAAGTATACCCATAAAAAAGGAGAATGGTACAAAGTGATATAAAAAAGAGTGATGTACAAGCAAGAGATTTTGGATGTGTAAAAAATGTTTTTAAAAAGGATCTTGGACTATTCTCCACAAAACTTGCTTAAAATTGAAGTGACTGTAGGTTTAACTTTCACAAGCAACAATAAAATTGTATAATTTTGAGAATAAGATAAGATTTCATTTTGTTAAAAAACAAAGACTTGACAGAAATAAGGAAACTAAGAAAACGTATTTTTCCACAAAAACAATTAAAAAATAATCTTGAAGCTAGAAGTTTACTCTATTAGGAGCTGGAAAATGCTGAAATGCTGAAGTATGTTGAAAAGCATTTTAAAATGCAACGAAGTCAATAAAGTAATATTCTCCTTAAAAATTGAATATTTTTACTGAGTGTTTGGCAAACAAAGAATAGCTAAGGTAGAAGAAAAGGGTCATAGGGAGAAGCAGAAACAAAAGACAGATAATTTCAGTAATATGAAAGAAAAAGACTAGAGAATAAACTCTCATTCTCTCTGTCTCTTCTTAACCAAAAAGCACTGAAAAATGTTCAAAGAAAATAAAAAGTGAAGGTATTTGCAGGTTTACCATTTTTAGGAAAAAATAAATTTACAAAAACTACAAAGAAAAGTTACTAACAAAGTGGCTTTATTTCTATATGATGACTTTCAGAGCCAATGACATTATCAAAGAGGAGTGAGCTTGAGATATAACTTAGAAAGATTTTTTTAAAAGAGAGGACTTGAAAACTAAGACTAAATACAGTTCAAGAAAAGAATCATAATCAACCTTCAAGAGTGATGAACCATATCTGGGACTGACAGTTCAGTCTGCGGACAGCTGAAGTGAATCTCTTAAAACCTTTAATGAAATATGGAAATAGAAGAAAACTAAACTGACTACAATATTTTTCTCTTTTCAAAATACAAGGCACTAGAAGCTGCTAAGCACACTAAAAATACAGCACATTTCTCACAGATACTACCTTATAAAAACTGGTGAAAGTAATTAAAGACACACAAACAAGGATGTCTTAGAAGGAAAATGTATTCGTCCATTTTCACGCTGCTGATAAAGACATATCTGAGACTGGGCAGTTTACAAAGGAAAGAGGTTTAATGGAGAACTCACAGTTCCACGTGGCTAGGGAAGCCTCACAATCATGGCGGAAGGTAAAGAGGAGCAAGTCACATTTTATGTGAATGGCAGCAAGCAAATGAAACTTGTGCAGGGAAACTCCCCTTTTTAAAATCACCAGATCTCGTGAGGCTTATTTGCTATCATGAGAACAGAATGGGAAAGACCTGCCCCCATAATTCAATTGCTCCTACTGGGTCCCTCCCACAACATGTGGGAATTCAAGATGAGATTTGGATGGGGATACAGCCAAACCATAGCAGAAAGACAATTCAAATCATGCCCAAAAAAAGTTATTTTAATTACAACAATCATAAATTTTTATAAGATTCTGAAAGATTACATAAAAGACAAATAATTATCAATAGAGATGCCATAGTATCATGTGGTAAAACTCATTCCTATAAGAGAAATAATAAGGTAGTTTTCACTATAGTTATGATAAAGTATTATAGATGGGCAATATGCACTATTCTAATTATAGTGTGGCTTCAAAAGAATAATCACTTAGCTCCCTACAAAACTTTGAAGAAAACCATTAATTCAAAGAGCATATATGCCTAGGAATAAGAGGAATATGAGGGAAAAGTCTCACACAGACACATTCTCAAAAAACATAATCAATATCCTTCCTTTAAAAGTTACTGAAAGCATTCACTGTCTGCTGAAAAATAAATTACATTTAAGAAATCAAGAACAGACAGGCATAGTGGTGCATGCCTGGAGTGCATAATATGCCTGGAGTGTATGTTAGCAAGGCTGAGGCAGGGCGATTGCTTGAACTCAGGAGTTCAAAATCCAACCGGGGCAAGATAGCAACACTGTCTGTTTAAAACCAAAAAAAAGTCAAGAACAATGAAATTGTTGGGGTTAATAACTAGAGAAAGCAGGCACAGAAACAGAAGCACTAAATTCTCATGAAAATATATCGATTTATCCTTGATTAATAATTAAATGATCTTGTGGGTTGAACTGTATCTACTCAAAATTCATGTTGAAGCTCTAACTCCCAGTATCTCAGAATGTGACTGTATTTGGAGATAGGACCTTTAAAGAGGTGATTAAGTAAAAGAAGACCATTGGGGTGGGTCCTAATCCAATCTAACTAGTATACTTATAAGAAGAGGAAATTTGGACAGAGACACTAAGGATTGTGTACAAGGAGGAAAGATCAGTGAAGACACAAGCAGGAAGGCAGCTATCTGCAAGGTTAAGGAGCTAGGCTTCAGAAGAAACCAAACCTCCTAACACCTTGATCTTGGACTTCTAGAATCCAGAACTGTGAGAAATTAATTCCTGTTGTTTAAGCCACCCAGTTTATGATACACTTTGTTGTGGCAGCCCTAGCAGACTAACACAGATGAGTAAATGTTTAAATTTTTTAAAAAACTTCTATAACAACCAATGAAATTACAAATAGGACAATATGAAAGCAATCAATGACAATGATGAAAAACAATTCTAGGTGTTCATGGTAGAAATGGCAGAAACCTTTTGGGAAAGCAATTAGACAGTAAGTCTTAGAAAAGTTGATACATTTTGACATAGTAATTAAACATCAAGAAATCTTTCAGAGTGAAATCCTGAATAGAAGAAAAGGCTTAATCAGTAAGAAGCAGTAATAATTGATAATAATTAATTTATTATAAGTTATTATTTACTTAGTGTTTGTTATTAGCGGGGCCATCTTCTAAATCTTCATAAAATTCATTCCCACATTATTTATTTTAAGTTATATTTAAAATTATAAAGCCCAAAGCAATTGCTGTTAACATTTTGCTACAGTTTTTTTAGAGTTTCTTTAATTCTTCTTTCTATGCCTTTTTATTTCTTATATGTAAAACAAAAACAAAAAGTATAACTGTATTTTTTTCACTTAATATGGATGAAGGCAGTCAAAAAGCATTATTCTAATATCAAATAACTGAAATTATAAAAGCAGTCAATAGAAAACTAGGATTTTGCTTTATGTGCCAGATTTTATGAACATACTTAAAATGAGGTTAAGCTCTATTCTTCTGATTACCATAATCTCATACATATTTGGTTGCTTTTGTTTATTTTTCACTTCAATTATAGTTGCACTAGAAGTAAAGTTAGTGCTGAATAAGTATAAGACATAAAGCTATCTATTTCTTTCTTTCTTTCTTTCTTTTTTTTTTTTCTTTGAGACAGAGTCTCGCTTTGTCGCCCAAGCTGGAGTGCAGAGGCGCGATCTCAGCTCACTGCAACCTCTGCCTCCCGGGTTCTAGCAATTCTCCTGCCTCAGCTTCCCAAGTAGCTGGGATTACAGGTGTGTGCCATCACACCAGGCTAATTGTTGTGTTTTTAGTAGAGACAAGGTTTCATCATGTTGGCCAGGCTGGTTGATGTAAATTTCTTAATGGCAACCCTCAAATGTCTACAGATGTGTAGCCAAGGGTAACCACAAACAGGATTCAAGCAAAATAGGTAGAAGCAGTTTGAGAGTTTCAAACAGATGCCAAGAGACTTCTGATACATCAGAACCATCTCTAAGATTTTATGGAGTAAAATGTCTAGCTGATTGGGTTAACAAGGCTCACCTGCATTTCTGGAGCCACATGTAGACTGGACAGTACTATCAGGCTGTGAAGATTGAAATTCTTACAATGATTCATCTGGTTGTACTCTGTTGCTGATAACGGTCATTTATACCAAGACAGAAAATCATCAAGTCTAGATTTTTCAATGTTTAATAAAAAAGATTTGAAAAGAGATATTTATAAAGTAATATTATGTATGAGAGAAAGTAGGGAAACATTCTTCTGAGCTAGTAAGAAAAAAAAGCAGCAATTTCAGATCTTGAAATACATTTTAGAGACTTGGCATTTATTATTTCTGGATATAAAAGTCAAAAAGGAATTAATTTCCTGATAAAAATACATGAAGAGGGAGGACGCATGATACTAATTAATTGGCAATAAACAAACAATTCCTTAACAACAGCATTAAGGACCTAGATGAGCTCAGAGAGCCTAATTTGTTTTCACTACAGCAATAGTTTTCTCTGGCAATACTTAGCAATCTGGAGACTTTATCCATGAAAATACCCTGTGCTCTTTAAGTCCTGCTCTGTAAACTACACCTAGCATTCCTGCCTGTTTCAAAGCTCTTCCTTCACTGATGCAGGAAGGTTTTATACATTGTTTTGGTATTTTAAAAAAAGGAAAAGAAAGAAATTTCTGAGTAAGTTCACTTCAGATACACTTATTCTATAATTTTATTTTTGTCAAAATAACAAGTGTACCTTCCAGCAGCTGCCTGGTTTAAATTTTCCAACTTTTTAATTAAGGTTTTGCTCTTGAACCATTTCATTCCCACAGTATACAGGGAATACACTGAACTGTCATTGCCTTAAAACTAACTGGAAAATACCTCCGTATTATTTCCTAAAGTTAACATATGAACGAAAAGTATCCACAAGAAGTTCCTACATATGTGCAACAGAAAACATGCACAAAAATGTTCACAGCAGCACTTTTACAGTGCCAAAAGCATGGAAACAACCACAACAATCTCTCTGTGGGAAAGTGGATTAAAAACTGTGATACGCTCAAACTCTAAAATATTATAAAGCAGTCAAAATAAATGAATTACCACAATCCACAACAGTATGAATGCAATGTAAAATTAGTGGGAAAAATGCCTTTTTATAAAGATGAAATAACCAATGATTTTTAGAAGTACATATAAGAAACGTGTATAAAAGAAAAAACAGGAATGATGAACTTGGGGCTGAATATCATGATAGCCACAAACTGGAGGAGTCAAGGAAATGATTGCCAAGGTTCTAGCTCTTGCTTGATAGGGTAGTTTCATGGATGTTTATTACATTATGAAATAATTAACAGGTTCTCGAGTAGCTAGTATTAGGTTTGTCTTCTGTCTATAAACAACTGTAAAACTGGGCAGAATATGAAACAACCACTTTAATGTGTTGGACAAGACAGAACATAAGGCTAAGATTCTTAAGAAAGAGGTAAGCTTCACATTAGCTTTCCACCTGGAAACAATCTTCCAACTGTAGTATTAGGAACTGGAGTCCAAGCAGAAGCATTGGTTTCACAGAGCATAAGCAGCACAGTCTGCTGTTAAAAATAGAGATTAAAATTCAGGCTTGTTAAGACAGCTAGAATTTTGTTTTTGTTTTTGTTTTGCTCTACACATTCATAGAAACTTCTTTAGTAATGAACTGCAGAAATAATCCCTGAAAGTATGGTCTTGGCAGCTAGAATTTTTGATGCAAAGTACTAGGACAAAAGAGAGCTAAGTGAAAATCAGCTCCAGAAATAGGAATAGAAGTTTTGCTCTTGTTCCTGCCCAGACTCTAAGCAGTACATATGCAGGCTATCTGGAGCCTGGCAGACTGCACCTGCTGAGGGCTGAAAGTTGAAGAGAAATTTCAGAAGTCACACCCTACTATAAAACTCTCTGATCAAGCAAGCTTGGAGAGATATTTGTGAAAAATCCCAGGGCATTCAGTTGAGGCCTCACAAAGGCCATGCATTAACAGTAAAAAAACCATACCCTAGAAGTAAGGGCTGTGACCTATGACAAGGAAAAAAAAAAAGAGTACTCTCCAAATAAAGCCTAAAACCAAACTTTGACAAGATCGAGGTGATCCTCCTTAATTTAACTGCCTGACATAATCAAAATTAGCATCCTCAAGATGAAAACGTAATATAAAAATTCTACAATACATCATTTAGGTGTTTACCCTACAAGACTATGTTACAAGACATCCAAGGAAACAAGAAAATTAATCCATAACCATGAGAACAAAAAGTCAATAGAAGCATTAGAAACAGTCCTACAGATGACCAGAATGTTGCAACTAGCAGAGAGAAGCTTTAAAATAACACAATGAATATGTAAAAGGATTTCGTGGAAAAGTGGATAAAGTAGGAAAACAGATGGAGGAATTTCAGCAGATTAATAGGAACTTTAAAAAATGACAATTCTAGAAGCGAAACATGCAATAATAGAAGTGTAGAATACACTGCACATGATTAACAGTAGAATGGAATAAAATAATAGGTGTCCTACACCTTCTTCTTATCCAAACTATATGTAACTTTTGAGAAGTAATACAGAGGTAGACACTCTGACATTATTATATAATAGAGTGAGAGATGTTGAGATTGATATCTGTGTTCTCACAAATCACATGATGAAAACAAAAGCTACCTAATAGTTTAGTCTTGTTGAAACCAATATGGATAATAAATTATGCTAAGAGGCAGGAAATATTACTTTAAAATTCAGACTATTTTCTTTGGCTTCTCCTTTTGTTATAATGCTGTAGGGTCACGTACCTCAGGAAAACAGCTGTACTAATTCTAAATCACAACTTCTAATGACTTTTGCTTACATGTAGTTTAAACCTTGCTAGCAGAAAAGGAAGTGAGAAGGATTTCAAGCAGGTGAAGGATCTGATATGCTATTGCTGGCTTTGAAAATAGAGGGAACAAGGCCTGGCACAGTGGCTCATGTCTGTAATCTCAGCACTCTGGAAGGTGGAGGTGGGTGGATCTCTTGAGCTCAGCCGTTTGAGACCAGCCTGGGCAACATGGTGAAACCCCATTTCTACAAAAAATACAAAAATTAGCCAGGCATGATGGCTTGTACCTATAGTCCCAGCTATTTGGGGGCCTGAGGCGGTAGAATCACTTGAGCCAGGGAGGTCAAAGCTGCAGTAAGTGGAGACTGCCACTGCATTCCAGCCTGGCCAGATCATGGGAGGGAGACACACTGTCTAGAAAAAAAAAAAAAAAAAAAGAAAGAAAGAAAGAAAAAAAAGAAAATGCGGGGTACTATGAGGCAAGTAATGTTAAGAATCCTCTAGAAGCTGAGAGCTGTCCCCAGCTAACAGCCAGTAAGGAAAGAGTAACATCAGCGCATATCTGTGAAGAACTGGGTTCTGGCAGCAATCTGAATTGTTTGGAGGTACAATTCAGATAAATGCCAATGCTAGTCCACACCTTGATTTCATCCTTGTGAGACACTAAGCAGGGAACTCAAACAAGCCCACCTGGACTTCTGATCTACAGAACTGCAAGATAGTAAACAGGTGGAGTGTTTTAAACCACCAAGCTATGGTAATTTATTAGACAACATTAGACAACTAACATATAGTGCATTTGTATTAAGTGTTTTATAAAGTAACGAATCCTCTTTGCATTAACCGTCATTTTAAAAAATGTAGAGAAAATTAAAAGATTCATGCGTTCATGCAGGTGAACAATTCCATATAATCTGTGCACTGTACTATCAAACCGTGGTACCACTTTTCATCGAAACTGCTCATCTATACATTTGTTGCAACGCCAACACTAAAAAATACAAATAAGAATGTCCTTAGTTGTGTGTGTTTCATGGGAAATATGGTAACTTTTTTTAAAGCACACATTTCTCTGTGTGAATTTTCATCATCAGATTTACATTTTGTGCAACTAGTTTTTATAACAAGCTGTTCAACTTCTCTAGAAAAGGTAGTGTGTCCTATTTTTATGTTCATCATGTTTTGTTCTAAAATTAAGATATAACTCAGAAAGACCCAAAAAATTATTGCTGAGAAACTTATTGCAAAAAATACATTGTGTGGCATAGGAAATTTTATTTATTTTTTTATTTAGAGATGGGGTCTCAGTCTGCCACTTAAGCTAAAGTGCAGTAGTGCAATCATGTCATGGCTTACTGCAGCGTTCAATTCCTAGGCTCAATGATCCTCCTGCATCAGCCTCTCAAGTAGCTGGGATGACAGGTGCACACCACCATGACTGGCTATTTTTTTTCTTTCTTTCCTTGTTTTTGTAAAGAGGGGGATCTCACGATATTGCCCAGGCTGGTCTCAAACTCCTAGCCTCAAGGATCCTGCTGCCTGGGTCTCCCAAAGGGGTGGGATTACAAACACCACGCCCAGCTGGAAAACGTATTAATTTAAAAGATCAGCCATGATTTTAAATAATTATCATAAAATTCTTCAGCACACACTTTCCATTTCTTATACTGTAATGGACACCAGTTGAAGATCAATTGATCAATTAATTTCATCTTTAACCTACTCATTCTCACTACAACCCTAAATCAAATTTCCTTTAAAAATTCCCTGTGGAAATTGTCTTTGTAATGTATGCCCACCCAGTTAGAAGGTACTGAAAAAGTATGATAGATTTTGTCTCTTCATTTTATCTTATCAGAAGTTTTCTTTTAAAATTAGATCAGTCACATCAATCTTGCATTTTCTGTGAAGAAAGTCTCTGCATATCTTGCTCATGTTTTGTTATTAGCAATAGTCATTAGAATCTAGATGAAGTAAAGGAGTAAAGAAAGAATATTTAAACGTTATATATTCTCAGTATACTCTGGTAATATAGTGATTATTTAATTAGGACATACAGTTCCAAATCAGCCACTGAACAACAGGCTAACCAATGATATTTAGAAAAGCACAATAAATTATAAAGAATGAAGCTGAGGATTACAGAAGAAGCCACATATATAATTCCCACCAGCAAGTATAGGATCAATACAACTTAAAATATAAAAGAATAGATTCCTTTTTTTGATAATGGCCAGTCAGCTCTGCTCAAGCTAACCTTGCCAGAGATGGTAAGTAAAAATCCTGGACAAAGTATGAACACACAACAATTTGAGGCCCTCAATAACAAAAAGACAAAAAATACTGGAGAGCAATTGATTCTTGGAGGAAGATGACACCAAGTGAATTTCTCATTTTTATGATTTTAATATCATAAATATATGATATTAAATATATGTTAGAAAACTCAGTCTTGGCCCGGCGTGGTGGCTCATGCCTGTAATCCCGACACTTTGGGAGGTTGAGTCGGGCAGATCACAAGGTCAGGAGTTCAAGACCAGCCTGGCCAACACAGTGAAACCCTGTCTCTACTAAAAATACAAAAAATTAGCCGGGCATGGTGGCACGTGCCTGTAGTCCCAGCTACTCGGGAGGCTGAGGCAGGAGACTCTCTTGAACCCGGGAGGTGGAGGTTGCAGTGAGCCAAGATCGCGCCACTGCACTCCAGCTTGGGCAACAGAGTAACACTCCGTCTCAAAAAAAAAAGGAAAAAGAAAACTCAGTCTTGGCCAGATGCAGTGGCTCATGCTGTAATCTCAGCACTCTGGGAAGCCGAGGTGGGCAGATCGCTTGAGTCCAGGAGTTCAAGACCTGCCTGGACAACACGGCGAGAACCTGTCTCTACAGAAAATACAAAAATTAGCTGGGCAGGATGGCGCATGCCAGTAGTCCCAGCTACACAGGAGGTTAAGGTGAGAGGATTGCTTGAGCCTGGAGCAGGAGGTGGCAGTAAGCCAAGACAGTGCCACTGCACTCCAGTCTGAGCGATAGAGTGAGACCCTGTCTCAAAAAAAAGAAAGGAAAGAAAGAAAAGAAAGAAAAAAGAAGGAAAGAAGAAAGAAAGAGAGAGAAAAAGAAAGAAAAGAGAAGAAAAGAGAAGAGAAAAGAAAAGAGAAAAGAAAAGAAAGAAAAGACCTCAGAGGCTTACTGACTTGAAATACCTGAGGAAGGAGTTTGAGCAAAAACAGACTGGAAAGTGAGGGAGATATGACAAAAAGAAAGCTAAAGAAAGAAAAAATAAAATTATGTGTATAAAAAACACTGCCAAAATCTCATGCATACACGAGAAGACTTCAAGGAGCTCTGCTGAGCACAGTGGTATGCCCCCTACAATCCCAGTACTTTGGGAGGCCATGGCAGGGGGATTCCTTCAACCCAGGAGTTTGAAGCTGCAGTGAGCAATAATTGTGCCACAGCACTCCAGCCTAGGTGACAGAATAAGACCCCCATTTCTTAAAAAAAGAAAAAAGAAAAGACTTATAATTTACAAAAATAAAAGCGCAGATAAAATTAAAACAATTAAATTACATTTTAAGCTACTGTCATCTCAAGGGAAACAGTTAATAGCTAAAGCTCAAACTAACTTCTTTTAAAAATAATCAACGCTGTCTCTACAAAAAATTAAAAAAAAAAAAAATGGTGCATGCCTGTAGTTCCAGTTACTCAGGAAGCTGAGGTGGGAGGATCACTTGAGCCCAGAGGGTTGAGGCTGCAGTAAACTCTGATCACTAGACTGCACTTCAATCTGGGCAACAGAGTAAGACTCTTTCTCAAAAAAATAAATAAATACATAAATAAGCCAACGAAAAAACAAATATCAGCATCCTTCAGAGGGACAAACTAATATCAGAGCCTGTAAAGCATTATCAGTCATGTCCAAATACACTTCAAACTTACCTGATATATTAGGAAATAGGAAAACAAGATCCATACTCAAGAGAAAAAACAATGAATGAAGACTGTGAGATAATAAACCCAGATATTAAAATTAGTAGAAAAAGATTTTAAAGCCACTATAACACCTATGCTTGAGGAAATAAAGGTAAGATTCTCAAAATGAGTAAAAAGATAGGATATCACAACAGAGATATAGTGGCTATAAAAAAGAAACAAATGGAAATTTTAGAACAAAATATAAAACATTGGAAATTAATAATTCACTAGATGAGCTTTACCTTTGATAAGAGATTCTGAAAGAAATAAAATTTAAAATTAAAGAACGCAGAAAAAAGTTGAAAAAAATTCCAAGAACTGATGGGATAATCTATAAAAATTCTAAATTACAAATAACTGAGAAATCAAAAATAGAAAACAGGGTAGAATAAACGCTACAACAATGGCCAAACTTATTAAATTAAGTTAAAAATTAAAATTTGGTTTAAAACAGAACATAAATTTATACACGTACAAAGTACAGCCAACCCAAGCAAAATAAATCCAATAAAAACACACATGTAAGCATATCATAACAAAACTGTTATAAAAAGAAGATAAAGATAAATTTTTGAAAGAAACCAAAGAAAGCAAATTAAATACAGAAAGACTATCAAGTGCCAATGACTTGTCATCATGAACCACTTACTTCTCATCAAAAATTTATGAAGGCCAGTTTAAACTACAGAAACGTAAATTTAAAAATAAACAAAAAAGACTGTCAACAATAGAATTCTATTTCCACCAAAAATATTCATAAAGAATGAAGACTAAGTAAAGGTTTTTTCAGGTAAAAGCAAATGGAGATGTGAATATCTGCATTTCAAGTAATACTAAAGGGTGTTCTCCAGGCTGAAGAAAAAGTCTATCAGATGGAAATCTGCATCTTCAGAAAATAAACTTAAAATGAGGAATATGTGAATAAATGTAAAAGACGACTCATTTCTCTTGATTTGTTTAAAATACATAAGACTGTTTAAAGCATTTCACATAAAATGGCACAATATAAACACTAAATAGATTGTGAATGATTATAAATAGATTGTGAAAGTGCAACCAATAAGAACTAATGGTAAAGAATATATGTAGCTAATAAGCAAATAGATAAATAAAAAATTGCAGCCATAAAAAAAGAATGAGATCATGTCTATTGCAGGGACATGGATAAGCTGGAAGCTAATATCCTTAGCAAATTAATACAGGAACAGAAAACCAAATACTGCATGTTCTCACTTAAAAATAGGAGCTAAACGATGAGAATACATGGACACATAGAGGAGAACAACACACACTGGGGCCTTTTGGAGGGTGGAGGGTGGGAGGAGGGAGAGGATCAGAAAAAATAACTAATGGGTACTAGCCTTAATACCCAGGTGATGAAATAATCTGTACAACAAACTCCTATGACACAAATTTACCTCTGTAACAAATCTGCACATGCACCCCTGAACTTAAAATAAAAGTTAAAAAAAATGAGTTCCACAATGTATTCATATAATTCAAAAATATGGCAGGAAGAAGCAAAAATAAAAGTGGAACAAAATCCATAAAACAAATACCTAAATTCAAATATATCAATAATTATATTAAATGTTAATGAACTAAATACTCTATGTAAAAGGGAAAAATTGTCGAAGTGGATGAAAAAAGTAAGAGCCAATTATGCTCTTAAAGTGATAAAAGATACATTGTATATAAAAGCCACAGATACATTGACAGTTAATGACTAGAAAAAGACACACTAGAGAAACAGTATGCATACACGGTTATATTAATATCAAATAAGATGTTTTTGTTTTTGTAACAGGAGCATTTTTCACTATTGAGACAAAAAAAGGAAAGGACATAGGGTGCTAAGCTATCCTAGTGATCTCCCTGAACACCTTCAACTAAGGGTTAGACCCATAAGACAAAAACAGGACTCTGAGGCTTTTTGTGAGTCCATAGATCCAGTTGAGGCTGAAACTAGTACTATCAGTTTTGTTTTGTTTTGTTTTGTTTTCAGTTATGTGAACTGATAAATACTATTTTTCCTTAAGCAATTTTTAGTTGGGTTTTCCATTTCAGCAAAAGAATAATCACTGGTCAGGACTCTACCTGAGCCTCACTTTCCTTAATGGTATGACGAAACTTGTAATACCACCTTGCAGGGTTTGAAAAGAAAAAAAATGGCAATTAATGTAAAAGATAAAGCCCAGAAAAGATGCCCCCAAAATGGTATTTAATACTATTAACTACCAAAGACAAGCTTACAAAAATTAGATTTCATATCATTATGAAAGCAAAAAGCAAAGGAAGCAAAGCAAGGTGTGAAAATTCTCTGGAGCTCCTCTATGTTCAGAGTAGGCCAATTGGTTGAGGTCAGTGCTCAGTGAAGCCTAGGATGTGGCTTGGACTATTCAGAGTTACACAATTAGAAAGGATCACTGACCTTGAGTCACTCTGCAACTAGTTTTTCTCCAATGAGTGTTCCCTGACACTGTGTGTTATTAGCCACATAGAAGGAAAAGAAAAGCCTTCTTGCAGGTCAAAGATGAGGAGCCTTCTCACCTCTTTTCTCTTTACTTTGATATGTGTCTTTTAAAAAAATCATTGACTATTCATATTTGGAAGGGGAAGCAAATGCTGTAAACCAAGAATAAACATAGAACAAATACAAAAAACATTAATATTAATAAGACTTATACACAAACAGTAATACCAAGGAAACGAGAAACATTTCACAAAGCTTTTCCTATAATGTCAATTAATCAAGAAAACATAGGCCAGGCACGGTGGCTGATGCCTGTAATCCCAGTACTTTGGGAGGCCAAGGCAGGAGGATCACTCGAGCTCAGGAATTCGAGACCAGACTGGGAAACACAGTGAGACCTCATCTCTATAAAAAATGAACAAAATTAGCCAGGTGCAGTGGCTTGCACCTGTAGACCCAGCTACTCAGGAGGCTGAGGTGGGAGGATTGCTTGAGCATGGGAAGATGAGGCTGCGGTGAGACAAGGTTGTACCACTGCACTGCAGCCTGAGCAACAGAGCAAGACCCTGTCTCAAGAAAAAAAAAAAAGAAAATAAAACATAAATATCACAAATGTGTAGATATCCAGTAACAGAGCTTTAAGGCACATAGAGCAAAAGCTGACAGAATTTAAAAGACGATAAATTCTATAATCATATTTAAAATTTTTTAACACATTTCTTTCAGCAATTGAGAGAAAAAATAGGATAAAAAGTCATTGAGACATAAGATCTGAACAATACTATTAAACATCATGACATAATTGATATTTATAGACCACAACATCCAGCAAGTACAGAATACCCATTCCTTTTAAATACATGTGGAATGTTCAAGATAGTCCTCACAGTGGGCAGTAGAACCAATACCAATAATCTTAAACTGATTGAGATTATACAGGTATGTTCTCTCATTAGAATAAAATGTCATCATAAAAAATAGTAAAATATTTCTCTCACCAGAATAAAATGTTATCATAAAAAATAATAAGATATTTTTAAATTAAATCTTTAGAAATGACCATACTTTAAAATAATCCATGAATCAGAAGAAATCATACAGTTCCACCTTCTGAAACTTTAAAAAGAAGAGGAAATTAAATCCATAATAAGTAGAAGAAAAGGAGTAATTAAGGCAGGAACAGTAATCATTGAAATGGTAGATAAACAAGAGAGA
Source organism: Piliocolobus tephrosceles (assembly GCF_002776525.5). Classification (NCBI taxonomy): domain Eukaryota; kingdom Metazoa; phylum Chordata; class Mammalia; order Primates; family Cercopithecidae; genus Piliocolobus; species Piliocolobus tephrosceles. The sequence continues at coordinate 107,233,985 of NC_045440.1, read as the reverse complement.
AAAGTAACGAAATAAATAAAAAAAAAAAAGATGATACACTCCTAGGTAAACTGATAGGCAAATGAGAGAAAGATCACACATCACAAAATAACAGTATCAGAATAAAACAAGGGTCGTCCCTATTAGATCCATAGATATTAACAAGATATAAAGAAATATGAAATTTATAACAACAAATAGTCAACTTAAATAAAAATAAAAATTTACTGAAAAACATAACTGACCATATTGAGAAAGATTGAACAGAAAATCTAATCAATCCTATTTATCTTAAAGAAATTGAATTCTTTTTAAAATTTGTAGTATTTTTGTCATCATATTGTTATTACCTTTTTCTTTCCAACTTTAATTTTCGGTTGGGGGTACATGTGCAGGTTTTTTACATGAGTAAACTTGGGGATCTGGTATATAGACTATTTCATTACCCATGTAATGAGCATAGTACCTGATAGGTAGTTTTTCCATGCTCATTCTCCTCCTATCCTCCATCCGCAAGTAGACCTCAGTGTCTACTCTCCCCTTCTTTGTGTCCATGTGTATTCAAGCTTAGCTCCGATTCGTAAGTGAGAATATGCAGTATTCGGTTTTGTGTTCCCGCATTAAATTGGTTAGGATAATGGCCTCCAACTCGATCTATGTTGCTGCAAAGGACATAATCTCATACTTTTTATGGTTGTATAATATTCCATGATGTATATGTATATTTTCTTCCTCCAGTCTATTATTGATTGACATCTGGATTGATTCTATGCTTTTTCTATTGCGAATAGTGCTGCAATTAACATATGCATGCATGTGCCTTTATGGTAGAACAGTTATATTCCTTTGGGTATATACCCAGTAATGGGATTGCTGGGTTGAGAAATCTCCAAACTGCTTTCCACAGTGACTCAACAAATTCATGTTCCTAACAACAGTGTATAAACATTCTCTTTTCTCCACAACCTTGCCAGCATCTGTTATTTTGACTTTTTAATAACAGCCATTCTGACTGGTGTAGATGGTATCTCATGCTGGTTTCTGATTTGCATTTCTCTAATGATTAGAGCTGTTTTAACATTTTTTAAACTATCAACAGTATTTCACACAAAATTAGAAAAAAGAAAAAAAAAAAAGATTCTTAAATTCACATAGAACCAAAAAAGAGCCCAAATAGCCAAAGCAATCCTTAGCAAAAAGAACAAAGCTAGAGGCATCATCACATTATCCAATTTCAAACTATACTACAAGACTACATTAAACCAAACAACATGGTACCAGTACAAAACCAAATATAAAGTCCAACAGAACAGATTACAGAACCCAGAAATAAAGCCACACAACTACAACCATCTGATCTTCAACAAAGTTGACAAAAAAGCAATGGGGAAAGGGGACTCCGTATTCAATAAATAGTGCTGATATAACTGGCTAGCCATATGCAGAAGATTGAATCTGGATCCCTTCCTTTCACCACCTACAAAAATCAACTTAACATGGATTAAAAACATAAATGTAAAACCCAAAACTTTTTTTAAAAAAAACAAAAACAGAAAATACCATTCTGGACTAGGACCTGGCAAAGATTTCATGACATAAAGGCTCCAAAAGCAATTGCAACTGAACCAAAAATTGACAAGTGGGACCTAATTAAACTAGAGAGCCTCTGCACGGCAAAAGAAATTATCAACAGACACCTACAGAATGGGAGAAAATATTTGTAAACTATGCATTTGACAAAGGTCTAATATCCAGAATCTATAAGGAACTTAAACAAATTAACATGCAAAAACCCAAAAGTCCATTAAAACATAGGCAAAGCACATGAGCAGACACATCTCAAAAGAAGACATACATGCAGCCAAAGAAATTGAATACTTTATCAAAATTTTCACATACAGAAAACTTTATGTCCAGATGGTTTTGCTGGTGAATTATATCAAATATTTAAGGAATAAATAACACCAATCTTGATACCAACTGTTCATCCAGTAGAGAAAAAGCAAATGCCAAACTCATTTCATGAGACCAAAATAACCCCAATGCCCAAACCTGTCATGGACATTTCAACTTAAGAAAACTAAAATCTCTCATGAACATAAATGCAAAAAAAAAAAAAAAACCTATGAAAATCACAGAAAATCTACACCAGCAATATATAACATGGAAAATATCCCATGAGGTGGTATTTAACCCAGAAATGCAAAGTTGGTTTCATATTCAAAAACTAAACTTATACAATTAGCATTATTATGGAATCAGGAATAAAAATTATGTAATAATTTCAGTTACTGAAGACAAAGCACTTCACAAAATGCACACCCATTCCTTTTTCTTTTTTTTTTTTTTTTGAGATGGAGTCTCACTCTATCACCCAGGCTGGAGTGCAGTGGCGCGATTCTTAAAATTCTTAAATTCTTTTTAAGAATTTAAGTGGCGCGATCTCAGCTCACTGCAACCTCCGCCTCCTGGGTTCAAGTGATTCTCCTGCCTCAGTCTCCTGAGTAGTTGGGATTACAGGCACACACCACCATGCCCGGCTAATTTTTGTATTTTTAGTAGAGACGGGGTTTCACCATGTTGGTCAGACTGGACTCGAACTCCTGACCTCTTGATCTGCCTGCCTCGGCCTCTCAAAGTGTTGGGATCACAGGCGTGAGTCACCGCGCCTGGCCCATTTGTGAATTTTTTTAAAAAACTATTATTTAACAAAGAGACTCTCACAACTTCTGTTTGACATTATACTGTTGGTTGTATGCATTACAATATGGCAATAAAAAGAAATAAAAAGCATAAATACTAGAAAAGAAATAAATCTGTCTCTGCAAATGATATGATTGTTTACAAGGAATAGCATAACAAATCTACAAAGCAACTATTAGAACTAGTGAGTCAATTTGAAAAAGTTAAAAGATAAAAGGTTAATATTAAAAATAAGTTAGATTTTAATATACTAGCATCAAACAACTAGATATTGAAATTTTAAAAAGAATTCCATTTATAATGATATAAAAAACTTAAAATATGGAAATTATCACAAAGTCATACAAGATCTCTAAAAACTATGAAACATTGTTTGGATAAATTTAAGGAGACCTAAATAAATGAAGAGACACAACACTGGAAGACTCAATGTTAAGATGTTATTTCTCTCCAAATCAATCTACAAAAATACATTGCAATCCGATATTTAATCCCAGCAAACTTTTCAAATCAAAATTAACAAAGTGATTATAAAAAATATATGAGGCTGGGCATAGTGGCTCATGCCTGTAATCCCAGTGCTTCGGGAGGCCAAGGCAGAAGTATAGCAGATAGCCTGAAGCCAGGAGTTCCAGAATATCCTGGGCAATATAGCAAGACAAAAAAAAAAAAGTTTTGTCTCTACAAAATTCTACAAAAATAGTTCTAGCTACTGGGAGGCTGAGGAAGAAGGGTCACTTGAGTCCAGGAGTTGGAGGCTGCAGTGAGCTACGATCACACCACTGGGTGACAGAGAGAGACCTTATCTCAAATATATATATATTTGAAATATATATATGCAGAAGACCTGGACTATCTAACCTACTGGACAAAAAGAACAAAGGTGGAAGATTAACACTGCCTGACATCAAGATTACAAAAAGTAAGACTGGCGTATTACACAGATCAGAAATAGAACCATGCTTATACAACTATTCAATTTTCTACAAATGTGACAAATCCATCCAATGAGGAATAGAAACCTTTAAGCCTTTTCAGCAAATGGTAATGAAATAACTGGATATCCATCCAGAAACATATTAATCTTGACCCCTACCTCACACTATATGAACAAAACTTAATTTATGATGGATCATACATGTTAACTAAAAAGCTAAAACTCAAGCTTCTGGAAGATACAGAGAAAGATAGTTTCCTGACTTAAGGGTTAACAAGGATTTTTAGAGAGCAAACAGAAAATAAAAACCACAAGGGAAGACAATTAATAAATCACATTTTATTGGAATTAAAACTTCTGCTCATCAAAAGGCATTGTTAAGAAAATAAACAGGCAAACTACAGAATGGGAGAAAACATACATTATATATATATACATTCACTTACTAGTGAATTTAATTAAAAAACAGCCTAATTTTAAATATATTGGACACTTTACAAAGGAGGATACACAAATAGCCAACAACAGTATGAAAAAGTTCTTGGAGTTGTTAGTCATGAGGCAAATATAATAAAATTATCATAAGAAGATGCCACTATAAACTCACCAGAATGATAAAAATTAAAAACCTGTATCACCAAATGTTGGAAAGCATATGGCATCACCAAAACCTTCAATCATTGTTGGTGGGAGTCTAAAACTTCTTTCAATAAAGAAAATACTTAAAAACTGTAGATAAGTATCATTTAAATGTGTTTTTAAAAATGATGTGGCATTATGAAACTAAACATACATCCACCCTATGATCCACAAATTTCTCTTTTAGTTATTTGCCCAAGAGAAATAAAAATAGATGACCACAAAAAGACTACGTGAAAGTGTGGTATATTCATAAAAAGAAATACTATTCAGCAATGAAAAGGAAAAAACTACTCACACATGCCACAATATGAATGAATGTTTTAAAACTATGCTGAGTAGGCCAGGGGCAGTGGCTCATGTCTGTAATCTCTGCACTTTGGGAGGTGAGGCAGGTGGATCGCCTGAGCTCAGGGTCTTGAGACCAGCCTGGTCAACATGGTGAAACCCTATCTCTACCAAAAAAAAATTAGCTAGGCATGGTAGCACATGCCTGTGGTCCCAGCTTCTCAGGAGGCTGAAGTGGGAGGATCACTTGAGCTTAGGGGAGGTTGTCATGAGCCGAGATCACACCACTGCACTCCAGTCTGGGTGACAGAGTGAGATCACATCAAAAAATAAAAATAAAAACAAATAAATAGATGGAATTATGCTGAGTAAAGTGCCTTACCAAAAAAGAGTAGCTTCTATAAAATTTGATTATATGAAGTTTCAGAACAAGCAAAACTAATCTACACTAGTGGGGAAAAGCAGTACAACAGTTGGTTCTGGAGGCTGAAGGGAGTGGGTATTGACTGGGAAGGAGTGTGAAGAATATAACTGTGGGAATTCAGAGATTAATAAATATGTAGCCCCTAACTCAAGGAGCTCTTAGGACAGCAACTTTACCAGTAACACATAGCCAGTAAGCAGCAGACCCTAGATATGAGCATAACTGCTATGTTCAATACTACCCAACACAAAGCTACAATGTGTAGTAGAAAAATTAGGCACAAATAAATCCTTACTTAAATGCAGCAGTTTTCCTTGTCCTTTTCCATTAACTCTATGTCTGACATTTCAAAGGACTTACAATGAAATGAAAAGTTTAAAGCCATATAAGTAACTGTCCTGAGTTTAAGTAAGCAGCTGGACTTTAGTTTGTTCAAGAGTAAAATGACAGCAGTAGAATAAAAAAGTCTCCAAATGTGTTTCTTAGAACCAAACATGGGTCCCATGTCCCACTTTCTGTACCAGAGTTGCTCTACTTTTATCTGCTTTACATATTGAGTTAGACCTTGAAAGTGTTCTCTGCCCAAAACAGAAAGCATAGTTTAAAAAATACTAGGCAAAATAAAGAGCCCTCATATTTTAAGATACTATAATTTTTAACGTGCAATGGGTTTTTCTATTTTGCCCTATAAGAAATGTTCACACATTTTTCTAAAATACTTACAATTTCTCAAATTTGAAAGCAAAACTAAAATTGTGGAATTCTTTTGTTGGGGCCATGAATTTTTTGTGAGTAATTCATAGACGGATAAGAAGAAAGCTTATAGCCCACATGAAATGAATTCATTTTACTATTTAGTGAGTAGCGCCAGAATTAAAGAAGTTTACTAGTAATTATTTCCAACTTTTAAAATCCTTTATGATCATACAGAAGTTGATAATTTAAAAGTAGAGTTAACATTTACCTGTCAGTCATCACCAAAAGCAGTAGCTTTATAAAACTGTTTTCAATAAAGAAAATGCTTAAAGACTGTAGATCAGTGTCAGATTAAGGACCTACACTAATAATTGTAGTATATCGCTAAGGTCCACAGGTATTCTTGTGAAAATACTAATGACACACATATCTAAATCAAAAGCCATTTTGATTAGAAGTCTAAATAGATAATTGTGTTATAAGCTTTTATGTCTATAATAAATAATGTTATAGTTATAAAAATATTTTATAACCACAATTATGTATGATTAATAAAGTATATATATGTATATAAAATGTGTATATTAGATGACTGGGTGCTTTATAACTCGTAACACAGACTTTTCTTGCAATATAAAAAATCAGTTGTGCTGGAATCATACCAAGTCCAAACAAAGCACACTGTGTAGAGAGCACCCTGAGAACTATGAAAAGTAAGCATGTTGTTCTTTCAATGTCAAAGTAGTCATTAACGTACCATGATGAAGAATCATTATCTGTGCCAAAATTCTTGAACACAAATTACTGGTTTGATTGTAAACCAAAGCAATAATAAATGCTACAGGAATAACTTAGAACTTCTGATCAAAAATAATACTAAATAAACATTTATTTAGCAAATCACATTTTACTTCAAATATTAATGTTTTAGAAAAGTGTCAATGTTTCAATGGAAAAGAATCCACTTAAACTAAGTGAATTTAAGCTTTATATTTCACTTTTATAATTAGAGTAGCCCTGTAATTTACTTTCAAATTGCAACACCTTTGAGAGAGAATAGTACTAATAATCATCACTGGATGACTGCAGGCATAAATTGGGAGTACTCCAGGCAAACTGGATCATATGGTTATCTTACTTGTAACTGAAAAAAAAAACTACAAATATTCTTCAGTCTACTAACATTTTTTCTTTGCTTACTTTTAAATATGAAAGTCTGCATATTTCATTGTACGTATACGGAAAGACTGTTTTTAATATCTACTCTAAATTCCAGTTCTATTATGCCCCTGTGTGGCCAGAAGGCACAGCAAATTCACTGTCACACATTCAGTGGCAAAGAAATACATCTAGAGGAAAATACAGATCTCTTTATTGTATAAAAAAGATGGCTAAAAATTGGCAAATGGAAAAACTTGGAGGATGAATTTTATCACAAAAGATAGCCATCATTAGCATGTTTATTTGAATATTGCCCAAAGCAATTGATAACTCAATGCAGTGAACCATGCTAAAAAATACATCTTCTAGCATCTCAATATTTATGTTTGCTCCCAAAGACAAGCTCACAAAAATTGGATTTCATATTGAACTCAGTACTTGACTTTTTTATTAATGATAAAAGCAATTATCTTTGTGTCCTGATTAAGTAATTTCACTTGAGAGAGTTTACAATGAGAAAACTTGATAACAAAAAATTAAACTAAAGTGGCATTTCATCAAAACCTATTAAGTGAGTCAAGTGAGTTTATGCAGGATGAAGATGATTTTTTTTTTTTTTTTGCTAGACTTCCAGTTGTTTCATTTTAGTTGTAAAAGAACAAAGAATCCTGCTGCCTCCTTCATGCACTAAAATGGCACTCAAGAACCATACAATAAGAGAATAAGCTAAACACTTTCAGTATGAAAATAAGGTTTATGCTGTATGGTTTCCAACAAAAAGTTAGTCTAAAATATTTTAATAATTATTACTCATAGATAAATTTCATTTAATCATTAGTTAATGAATTCACTTAACAATCTATATTAATCTCCAGTTGGGAGACTTATGACACATACAGTATTATTGGTGGATTTAAAAATCTTTCCTCCTTTGACAAATTGAACTTGGAAATTTTTCTGGAGCAGTTATTATGGAAGATTTTCATCCTTTAATGTTTTATTGCTAATATGTCATAGAAGTCAAGTGCCTCACCATCTAAAATCCTAATGAAAGTTGAGCTGCAGATTTGGGAATAAGATTAGCTACCAAACAGAAGTCTTAGTTTAAAAACTACTTGAAAGGGCCCCCTTTTAATAATATATTGTCTACAGATTATGCATAGTACTATTCTAGTAATCCCTACGAGAAAGCAATTCAGAATAAAATATCTAATTGTCCAAATTGATGGCTATTTTTCTATCAATTTAAAGATTATAGTTAATGTCATAATACAAATACTGAATATTCCATGTCAACTACTCCAAACAATTAAATGATCACTATTCATGTACTAACAACCAACACTGTTCTTTCCAGAGGTGATAGTTATATAATTGATGCTTAAATTGATGCTTAAGAAGATCATAGAGGTCTAATTGAAAGGTCCATTATTCAGAAAAAAAATTTAAATTCTTGCATATGAGATATTTTGATGACATATTCAGGTCATTCTTCTTCCATGATATTTTTGTTCAAGAATAATTTTTTAGTCTGTATCTTTACTTTCCACTTTAGTGTTAACTAAAATGTTAATACCTATGCAGGATACAAAGCACTTATATTGTTTAAAAGAATATAAGCAGAATAAAAGGTTTAAAAGACCCTTGTATCTAAACTGAACACAAAAAATAACCAAAAAATTAAAATATGTGGAAGCATAAAATTCATATACTTATTTTTTCACTTATCATACTTCTAAAACAATAACTATTTGCAGAACTTTTTGATTGATCATAAAAGTAAATCAAGTAGCTGATCATTTATGAAGATGCATAGATGTGTTTGTGATATAAGGTCACATGATTTTTAAAGACTAATAAGTTAAGGACATATAAAGGCAGAGATTTTTTCACCTAAAGCAAGATAAATTCTTTATTGATTAATTGGTAGTTTGGGATAATTTTAGATAATAATCAATATAAGTTAAACTATATTGGTCATATAGAAGTACTAAAAACTTCATAGTCTAATGTTTAAGGGCAGCAGCATAAAAGTCCAGATTTTAATGACAGCTTTAAAGGCTCTTACTGAAATTAGAGGCATGCCAACAATAAAAGAAACTTGAAGCCAAAGCAAGTATACAGTGATAGGGATGCACACAATTTCCTCAAAAAATAGTTATTTTCAGATTTTTAAATTAATAATACTTACTTTAAAACCAATTCTTTACTATGCTGTTAATAGCATAATTTCTATACCTAAACCCTAATATTAATAAGTTTACACATAAATTCTTAGCATTAAAAAAAAAGATGGAATTAAAACAAGAAAAAGGTTTATAAAGGATGAGTACAAATCCTAAAACTCTGGTAGCTTCAGGACATGGAAATTTTTAGAAAGCCATACTTGCTTTTTAATTTAAATATAACATAAAATAGATATTTTTTCATAAATTATATAGACACTAAACTGATGTATTACTTTAAAACAGGAAAAAAGCATCTGAAAATATAGATATCCAATTTAGCATATCCTAACATTTCATATACTGTTTTATGTTTTTAATTAGTCTCAAGGTAAAATATAAACAAAATCCAATTCATTTATTGAATAAAACTGGATTGAGGAAAGAAAGTGAAATTTTATAAGAAATAGATATGTTATCCCATATTCAAAGTAAAGGTTGTAAATATATTTATCATCAGTAAACATTTTAAATGCCAACAAATTTTAAAATCCTTGTTTTCATTTGCTAAATTAAGATACATATTGTATAACAGGTATTTTTTAAATCTCCAAAACAGGATGCCTCACATTGTGCAGAGATACTAAAAAGAAGAGACGAGTAAAACCATTCAATATTTTATGCACTATTAGTTCCCCATCAGTTTCCAGAAGGTTTCAGTACATTGCCATGTTCACAGAATTTCTTTCTCAGTCTTCTCCACATATATTTAGTTAAAATGGGGTCTTTTGTATACTAAGTATGTAACATGAGAAATTGTCAAAAGCCAAACAACTTAAATGAGCAAAGAACTGGGTGATAAAACTGCATTCCAAAAGCATTCTTTAATAGAATATCTTTTAGCGTAAGCCAGAGAAACCATCTGAAAGATATGTTCATAATTTAACAGGCTTCACCACAGAAAAATGATCAGGTTGAAAAAGCAATAGGAATTTATAACAAAGAAACCTGCCAAATTAGCCGACCTAATGCAAAGCATTATTTGCAGTTCCACAATATATCTTGTTTAAAAGTGATTATTGAGCTACCCTGCATAGAGAAATGTCTTAAACCTAGAAAACATCTACCACATGTTTCACAGGAGCATGCATGATTGCTAATTCACATTTTCAACCAAATCACATATGATTATATAGCCCCATCCTTATATATGCAATGTAATCACTGCCATGATCACAAAGAAAACATCTATCTGGCATTTTTAAGTCATTTTACGTATTTAGAAAACAAAATAATGAAACAGCCTGATATCTGTATTACATTTCAGAGGTCAAGCTAGTTAAATTTAAGATGCTTTTTCTGCTTTGAAGTAAGCTTATTTTCCTTCTTAAAATCAAATTAAGAATGCTACATAAAATTTTAAATTTACAGTAAAAAGACAACACCTTTGTAATACTAGCACTTTAACACAAAACAATTTTTACAGGCACATAAGATTATTATTCTGAAAACAACAATATTAAAAGAAAATAGAGTTTAGCTCTACTCACCTTGCATTGTTCAGTGTTTGTCCAAAAAGCTCATTTTGTAAGATATTTGGTGGGGATGAAAAAACCCCATGAAAATGAGATAAAACAGAATTGCAGACCTGGCGCAATGTCTCAAATTGCATTTTCTTTCTTTTTTTTCCCCCTTCTCTTATTTTTCTCTACCACCTGTCTTTAAAATCATCTATTTGCTGACACCATCAAATAAAAACATGTCAATCAAGTTCCATATTTCTCCTGAGCTCTGTAAAAACTGTGCTTAAATGAACAGAGGTTGATAGTTAATTGTACAGTCATTATTCTTCTAATTCAGTTGTAGGAGATTCAGTACCCGTGCAGCTTTCGGCTTTCTCCTGACTGTAGCAAGAATTCTAAACAGCAGTAAGCTTTTTGGGCATTCCCAGCTGAAGTGTGAAGCTGAGCTGCTTTCATGTACTCTACTCATATTTCTCTAAGCCTATTAAAAACACGCAATGAATAGATGCTGTCGTCAGGAGTTTTAGCACATCTGGCTGCCAGCAATAAAATATCAGAAGTAATAAAAATGGGGACAAGGTATCTTCTCAATGCTACTACTGGGTAAGAATAAGAGAAATCATGCATTTCCCCAACGCTTTTCTCTTTTCCTGAAAAACAAATAACTCCAGCAACAGAGATATATCTCTTCAATGTGCAAGCTGCTGCAAAGGACCAGAACACTCTAAAAATAAGTGGTAGATTCTTCTTTTGATGTCATGAAGCAATGAAAATATGATCAACAATAGAGCATTTATCATCTGCATTTAAAATGCCATGCTTCTAAGAGAAGTACATTTGGAAAACATGTACTTAGGTGTTTTAATTTCTCATTTTAAAATTTCTCCATTTATTTATTTTTAAAGCAAAGTGGATAATGTTGAATCTAGTTCCTTTCTAAAGTGACTACATGGTTATTCACATAATTTTAAGAAAAAATGATAGCTTATCAATTAAAATTCACCTAAATACCACACACTAAATTAAAACTTCTCTCCAAATCCAAGCGGAGGAAAAACCCTACAGTCAAGGCCGGAGACACTTCATCAGTTATTACTAATTTATTTCAATAATGGTGGTCATAGTATTTTGTAGAAGAAAATGTTTCCTGAAGGCTCCTACGGTCTTGGAAAGCCACCCCATCATCATCTATTATCATTGAATAATTCTGTTTCTGATAAACATTTAGGTTATCCTATACCAAAGTGCAGCTATCTTTCTATAACAGATCTCTAAAACTAGTGTGTAAGGCAAATTTTAAATATCAACTCACTTACAGAGATGTTTAGTATACTTATTGACTTTTAATAGCTCCTAACCTTTGACAGTTCTTTAATAGATGCAGCCCTTTTTGCCCTCTTTACCTCAACTCATTGCCTTTTTATCCTTTTCCACACACTAACAATAAATAGACATTTAAATACATTAAGTTTTTAAAAGCTATGAATTCTTTTTTGGCATAATCATGTCACAAAAGAACAACACAAATTAAACATGTAATAATATAAATTTTTAAACAACCATTTTTAAAAATAAGATGTTCAATTATGGGTTTCTTCTCAACTAAGAATGTCCCTATTTTATTATTTCAGTTTATTATTTTATTACTTCAATATTATTTATTATTTCAGATTTTTATAGGTATACACCAATCTATTTGTCAAACACACATACATGCCTAAAAATCATAAAGTATTTTTAGTTTATAAAGCACTTCCAAATTTATTTTTTAATATCCAGAAAACATTGTATGTGCTAATGCCACTTTCATTTTATGGATGAAAAGAAACTGAGGCTTTATTTATTTATTTTTAAATTAATTAATTAATTTTTTTTTTTTTTTTTGGAGACAGAGTGTCACTCATTGTCACCCAGGCTGGAATGCAGTGGTGCTCACTGCAACATCTGCCTCCCAGGTTCAAGCAATTCTGCCTCAACCTCCTGAGTAGTTGGGATTACAGGAGTGTGCCACCACGCCCAGCTAATTTTGTATTTTCAGTGGAGACAGGCTTTCACCATATTGGCCAGGCTGGTCTCAAACTCCTGACCTCAAGTGATCCACCCAGCCTGGCCTCCCAAAGTGCTGGGATTACAGGCGTGAGCCACTGTGCCTGGCCTGAAGCTGTATTGAATTAAATATCACATAATTTGTAAAAGATAGCAAACATATTTCGAATTTTTTTTTCAAAAAAATTTACATTTTTTTGCTTTTGGAGTCTTTGCTTTGGATTCCATTTTCTATGCTCCTTCCCTATGATTCTATTTTTTTGCACATGTACACACATGTGCACATGTACACATACACACACACACACAAATGCACACCTATTGTAAAATGGCCAATTTCGATAGATGAATAGGAAAACTACCTGTCAGTGTCCTAATCAAAGGTATTTTAGTTACAGCAAATATCTCAAATGTTTTAACTCACAAGTAACTTTAAATGGGCTTCTTCCATTTACCTCAAGCAGAAGCAACCTGATGTGCTTTAATTTTTAAGCCTCTGATTATGAGTTGACTTTTCACATCTATGAAAGGTCAATTTCTACAAGCGTAAACAAACATTTTAAAAATTCTTATTTTCAAGTCAATTTCAAAGCTTGTACTATCTGTGATGGGAAAAAATTTAAAGTCTCCCCTTTTAAATAGATTTAATTTTTATCAATAATCAGAAGCCCTTTAGAAACAAGTCTACTAAGTAAGAAGGTGATCATACTGCAAAACAACATTTGTTATTCAAAAGGTTTCTTTTATATTTCAAAATTGGATATGAAGACCAAGTCATAGAAAAAGCATCAAAGTGGTCTAAGTAATGTAAACACTAGAAAGAGACTTAAAAATGACTCATTTGAAAGAGTCAATGATATATCAACTGCCTTCCTCGGAGACTTATTTTTCCAGCTCTCACTATACAACACCCATACTACCGAGCAGCTTTCTTCTAGTTCCCTCAGTATCCCAGAAATGATTTCTTCCACCTTCCTTCTCCATTACCACCCTTTAACCTGCTCCTACTCATCCTTAAGGGCTCAAATGTCCCTCCTTTAGAAAGACTTTCTCTGACCTAAATTAGGTCCCCTATTATGCATTCTCATTATACCCTGTGCTCATTCTTCACAGCATTTGATATGTGTGACTATATATTTACTTGAAAAAAATGTTTAATATCTTTCACCCTCAATTCCATGAGTTTAAGTCCCGCACTCTTGTGTCACTCATCAAGCATAGTGCCTAGTACAGAGTAGGCAGTTCATTAAACATTTATGGAATAAATGGATGCCTACATGTTAACAAAAAGTTAATTCTTTTTCAATGACATACATAGACAGGATAGGAAACTACCTCAGGACTTCATTTGGTTCTCAGTTTCTACAGGGTTTTTTTGCTTGTTTATTTTTAGTCTGCCACATCATCTTATAAGGGTCATAAACACAGGAGTAACCAATATTTGCAATCAAAAACATTGTGCTTTGAATGGACTTTGTAATTTGTTATGGATATCCTGAATATTGGATATCCATAATATGTTATGTTTGTTTTAAATTTTCAATACAGTGCAGGTTCACATGTAACATAAATACTGGAGACTTCTGTCAGAACAGAAAGAACATGGTATTTGGCATCAGGCAGCCTGGTTTTAAGTACTGACCCCAACCGAAACTAGCTATATTACCTCAGCATATTTACTTTATGTATCTGAGCTATGGTTTTACCAAATATAAAATAAGCTATATCACCTCATAGAGAAATTACTGTATTAAAATCTCATAAGTACCAAAGCATGTTATAAATGATAAAGTGTTTGGAAGTAAACTCACTATGAACTATTTAGGGAATCAAATTACTGGTATCTGAATTATAATAATTATGCTCAAGTATCTTTTCTTTATCACACTTACTCATTTGACAAATATTTATATTTTTCCTTGTCCAAGTCTCTATCCTTCTATCCGTTAGTGCTGATAGGATGTAGGGCTTATGATTATCCTTTTCCAGAAAAATTAGATAAACTCAAAAGGACTTCCAAGCATCAGCTCCATATTTACATTGAGTCCAGCAGAGAGACATTAACTCTTACAAATGGTATAGATGATGGCAATTGCTTTCTCTATGTATGCTCTATTAGAATTTTTAGAGTCTCACTGGAAATGACAGTGATAATAAGAGTTATAACAGAAGATGTGTTAAGGAACTTTTGGAAGCAAGGCAATTCATGACAGAAGATATCTAAAAAACTAATCAACACTTGAATAAGTTCAATCTAAAAGCAATCAAAAGAATGCAAATAAAAATAATAAGGTAATGTATTTTTCCTATTAAATTGACAAAATATTGACCAGAGGATCAAAAAATGCAGTCTCATACCATATTTATTGGTAGGAGTGTACATTGGTACAACATTTTAATAAATATTTAGTAGTATATCTCAGAAGGTTTTTAAATGTTCAAAATCTTAGAGCACACTGCAACAATATAAACCAAAATGATAATATTGATTATTTCTGGGTAAGAACATGACAAATTTTTTTATTTATACTTTTTGATACACTAGCCACAAGTAAAGCTCAAAATTTAATTTACAAACAGTGGAGAACTCTAAAATTATAATACAATCATTAACTATCACATATTAAATATGATGTTGGCCCATGAACTTTTCTTTAGCAATGCTCAAGTAAATAAAATAGTAGATTATTAGCTTTCATGTGATTAGCTGTATCATTAGCAATGGTTTCTCCCCTTCTATATCAATATAGATATAGGTATAGATATAGATATTTTGAGACAGCGTCTTGCTGTGTCACCTGGGTGTAACCCCGAACTCCTGGGTTCAACTGATCCTCTCGTTTTGGCCTCCCATATAGCTAAGACTATAGGTGTGCACCATCATGCCTGAATAATTTTTTATTTTCTTGTAGATACGGGGGGGGTCTCACTATGTTGCCCAGGTGAGTCTTGAACTCCTGGCCTCAATCAATCCTCCCTCCTCAGCCTCCCAAACTGTTAAGATTACAGGTGTGGGCCACTGTGCCTGACTTCTCCTTCTTAAACAGTAAGTTCCTAAAATTCTGTAATAACTCAAATAGTGTAACTAGTACTATGAAACATCCAAATGACAAGAGAAACCAAAACTCAGCACTAACTTCTTTGCATCATCCTCAAAAATATTTGAAGTGTAAATTCTTTTTTTTTTTTTTTAAGTTTTTTTTAACTTTTAAGTTTAGGGGTACATGTGTAGGTATGTTACATAGGTAAATTTGTGTCATAGAGGTTTGTTGTACAGATTATTTCATCATCCAGATATCAAGCATAGTACTTATTAATTATTTTTCCTGAACCTCTCTCTCCTCCTAGCCTGCACCCTCCAATGGGCCACGGTGTCTGTTGTTCCCCTCTATGTGTCCATGTGTTCTCATCATGTAGCTCCCACTTATAAGTGAGAACATACAGTATTTGGTTTTCTGTTCCTGTATCAGTTTGCTAAGAATAATGACCTCTAGCTCCATCCATGTTCCTGCAAAAAAACATGATCTTGTTCTTTTTCATTGCTGCATAGTATTCCATGCCTTACATGTACCACTTTTTTTTATGCAGTCTACCATTGATGGGCATTTAGATGGATGCAATGTCTTTACTATTGTGAGTAGTGCTGCAATGAGCATATGAATGCATGTTCCTTTTTTCATCCCATTACTGGGTATACACCCAAAGGATTATAAATCATGCTGCTATAAAGACACATGCACACTTATGTTTATTGTGGCACTATTCACAATAGCAAAGACCTGGAACCAACCCAAATGTCCATCAAAGACAGACTGGATTAAGAAAATGTGGCACATATACACCATGGAATACTATGCAGCCATAAAAAAGGATGAGTTCATGTCCTTTGTAGGGACATGGATGAAGCTGGAAACCATCATTCTGAGCAAACTATTGCAAGAACAGAAAACCAAACATCGCATGTTCTCACTCATATTTGGGAATTGAACAATGAGAATGCTTGGATACAGGGTGGGGAACATCACATACTGGGGCCTGTCATGGGGTGGGGGCAGGCGGGAGGGATAGTATTAGGAGATATACCTAATGGAAATGACAAGTTAATGGGTGCAGCACACCAACATGACACATGTATACATATGTAACAAACCTGTACTTTGTGCATATGTACCTTAGAACTTAAAGTATAATAATAAAAATAAATAAATAAGAAGCAAAGAAGTGTAAATTCTTAAATTAAAATTATTTAAGAATCTTGGTTTATAAATGCCTAGTGGCTAAGCTAAATATCTTAAGAAAGTTAACACCAACTCAAAAATTAAATAAAAGAATCAAAATTGGAAAGTTATGCTCTTGAATTAAAAACAACACAAGTCTCTAACCTGATAAGCCATGATAATTCATGACACACTTAGATTTTACAGGCTGGGTTTAGTTTTGATTTTTAAGAGTATCAAAGCATTTCTATTAAAATATTCCATACATGAAAATAAACAAATAACTAAATAAAGTTAATGAATCATTAAAATCATAAGATATACACCATGTATAATCTATAACAAAAATCCCTGAAATGCTAAAGGAATTTTTCCTTTTCTTAAAATTTATATCTGTAGTCCCAACTATATAATTGAAACAACTGCATTCTCTCTTCCATTGCATTATTCTTGTTCCACTAACTACTTGAAGCATCCGACTGACAAAAATCTAAGGGTTATAAGAAAGATAGTCCAGAGACAAACATTTTGAAAATAGTATCTTCATATATTTTGCACATTTAAAGTACTCTGTTGTAAAGTATTCTGTATTTCCCTGAGGCACAGATCATTGAACAATTGACCTCAGGGATAACATATAAGAAGAAAAAAAAAAGGCAGATGATGGAATTCCTAACAAAAGGAGGAAGAAGAAGGCATTCAAAAAAGGTAATTTGGTCCGGGCACGGTGGCTCACGCCTGTTATCCCAACACTTTGGGAGGCCAAGGCAGGCAGATCACCTGAGGTCAGGAGTTCGCGATCAGCCTGGCCAACATTCTGACCATTGCTGCAGAACAGACTAATAACACAACAGTTTCTGGCATTTAATTCACAAAGAAAGGGGAAGCATGGTGAAACCTCGCCTCTACTAAAAATACAAAAATTAGCCAGGTGTAGTGGCATGCGCCTATAATCCCAGCTACTTGGGAGGGTGAGGCAGGAAAATCGCTTGAACCCGAGAGGTGGAGGTGTATGCCGAGATAGCGCAGTGTGTGGAGATTGCACAGTGAGCCAAGATCGTGCCATTGCACTCAAGCCTGGGAGACAAGAGCGAAACTCCATCTCAAAAATAATAATAATAATAATAATGATGTAATAATTTGACCTATGCTTCAACTTAGGATGAACCATACAGTACACTCAGGAATGGAAGAAAGGAAGAACAGCCTAGACCTAAATAACCACACTACAAATCTAAAGATGACTAGTACATTTCTACTCATAAAATTTCAGATAAAAATCAGGAAACAGTCCAAAATTGTTACATCAGTTTTCATAAGTTTTAAAAATTTGTTGATGGCCATCTGAAAAAAACATGTTGTTTTCTGATGTACAAAAATATTTTATAGCATTGCTTAGGGACTCAACCCTGTATCTATCGATAATTCTGACCATTGCTGCAGAACAGACTAATAACACAACAGTTTCTGGCATCTAATTCAAAAAAGAAAGGGGAAGCATGGTGAAAGCCACCACAAATGTGTGAAGCCGCACCATAATTGTGATCTCTCTCACTCTTCTTTCTAAGCCAGAAGTGTAAGGGCTAATCCTACTCTGCTTTGGTTTGAGGGGCATTATTCTCAAAAGTATTACTAGGTTGCTTTAATAATCCAGTACAAAAGCAGGTTTTGCGAGAGCAGTTCCAACACCTAAAACCTGGCAACAGCTGGGCGTGGTGGCCCATGTCTGTAATCCCAGTACTCTGGGAGGCCAAGGTGGGTGGATCACCTGAGGCCAGGATTTCGAGACCAGCCTGGCCAACATGGTGAAACCCCGTCTCTATCAAAAATACAAAAAATTAGCCAGGTGTGGTGGTGGGTGCCTGTAATCCCAGCTACTTGGGAGGCTGAGCCAGGAGGATCACTTGAACCCAGGTGGCAGAGGTTGCAGTAAGCCAAGATCGTGCCACTGCACCCCAGCCTAAGTGACAGAGTAAGATTCCAACTCAAAAATAAATTAATTAATTTAATTAAATAAAAATAAAAGCTGGCAACAGCAGAAATATCTTTCTTGTTGAATACAAGAGTTAGTTATAGAGTACCAAACCTAGATTTAAGCTCCACAATGAGAATGTCCAGAGTGACACCTGGAGATTCTACCAATTAAAAGAAAAAGGACCAAGATCCCTGAAAAAACAATTTGGAAAATCCTTTCAGAGTTAGGACTGCTAGTTCCAAGTATGTATTTCCTTGGTAACTAACAAGAGAACCACTGAAAGCAACATTACAATTTCAGGGAGCTATATCAACATAAATAAGCTTCAACTCCATCTCCAATAGTTACATTCACCAAGAGCCACAATATAAGGAATGTTTATAGCCCTGAGATTTCAAGGACTCACACCTAAACTTGCAAACTGCCTCTACAAGTCACCTGTTACCTAGTAACTTCCAAGTGCACCTAGATTCCTCGAGAGACAAATATTGACTGCACATTGTTATTAAACAAGATATTAGAAATAGTAATCATTGGCACAACTATTAAAAGTGTTTCAGCAAAATATGTGAACAAATGAAATACTATGGAATAATATTGGCCTCCAAGAGTGCCCATTCATAATTCCTTTCTCTCATATAATTCCTCCTCTACTCATCACACTATGAAAAAAAGGCGGTGAGGGATCTTTTCTCCCAAAGGCTACCTATTCTATAAATACAAATATTTGTTTCACTTTGGCATTGGCTGTCAGAAAAAAGTGCCTTAGAAGTTTTAAGAACGTTAGGATATGTTAATTTGCATGAGTAAAGTAACCTTTTTAGTATCTATATGTATATCAAAACATCATGTTGTAGACCTTAAATATTTACAATAAAAAAATTTTAAAGGACATCATTAGGTTCAACACTGAAGAAAAAATATCTACATAAAGATATAACAATAAAGTTTAAAGTACTTTGTTTTCACTAGAACTTGCATATGACAGAACACTTCTCATAAACTAGAATATATTGTCATTGCCAGCTATATAATACATTCAGTTAAATATGCTACAGGTACTGACTAGCTGCTTGCCACTGATTGTCAATGGGAAACAGTGAGTTGGAAGGTACTTGGCTGACTCTCTTTCATTGCCTCCCTTCTCCTTTCTTTCTTTTTTATCTTTCCCTGCCCACCTTCCTTGTCAGCACAGCCCAGGAAGCCACTAGAACTAATACAATTGCCTCTAAGGAGGCTCAGCTTACAGGCAATATTAATGGCGATTCTAATGGGAACATTTTTTTCTATTCCAATATAGGCAGAAGTCTTTGGAGAGCTACTGAAGAGTGAACTGGTTAGAATTAGTCCTGTGACAAAGGCTCAAGCAATTGCTGTTATGTTCCACCTTGCTGCCCTTAAATGTATTCAAGAAGAGGACATAAGGGATTTGTATAAAGGAAGACTGAATTATGCAGAAGCTAAGATTATCTGACTTACAAAGTTCCTTCAAAATTTTATGCTGAATCCCAAATGCCTTCTGCTCCATCGTGCTTTAGTTACAAAAGGGATTACATCAAGACTAATATCTCAAATTTCCCTGGATTTTTTACCCTACCTGTATTTAGCAGGATGTCAGCTTCCTGCTAAATGACCTCCTATAAATGTGCAAGTACCAGGCATACCAAATATGCCTCCACAGTCCTCTAAGTCTACTCATATCCTCTCATCAGTAATATGTGCTGATTATAAAGCCACTTGAGGATGGCGCCTCCCCACTCGATGGTGCCCTCAGTCTGAATTCCAGTCCTCAGCCAAAGGTGGCAAATCTTAAGGTTACAGCAATTCAAGGTATTGTGCTTTATGCAGTTATTGGGAGAATAAATCACTGTTCAAAATTCACTCATTCACTCAACAAGTATTTAAATACTGACTAAAGTATCAGAGGTACTTTTCTAAGTACTAAAGCAGGAAAGAAAGAAAAAGGAGTGGAGGGAGGAGGGAAGAAGAGAAAAAGAAAAGGAAAAAGGGAGTAGGGAGGACACCATCCAGCCCTTACAGGAGTTTTTATCTGTAGTATAGCAGGGAAGACAGAGACTAAGAAATTATATGTGTTATTGAGAATTCAGATTAGAAATGTTAAGAAAACTTGTAATAATAGGTTACCTTGAAATAGTCTTGGAGTTCAGAAGTTCATAGGAAGTTTTCCTAAACAAACAAACAAACAAAAAATAGATTCAAAATGAAAAACACCAAATGATAAGCATTGGCCAAGCCAAAAGTGGGACAAAGGAGTATTCCAGATATGGAATACTCATATACAAAGATGTACAAAGATCAGGAGATGACATTGATTATGGCAAAATCAAAGAACCACAAGAGGTCAGTTCAGGGAGAAATCAAATAGCTGGAGAAGAAACAGTAGCCACATCCTAC
Organism: Piliocolobus tephrosceles; assembly: GCF_002776525.5. Classification (NCBI taxonomy): domain Eukaryota; kingdom Metazoa; phylum Chordata; class Mammalia; order Primates; family Cercopithecidae; genus Piliocolobus; species Piliocolobus tephrosceles. The sequence goes on along the minus strand of NC_045440.1, from coordinate 107,212,817 downwards.
AGAGCATGGAAAAGTGTTGAGATTCTGATTTTTAATCAAATCCATGAATAATTATGTGTTCTGCTGTAACAATCCTTTTTGAGTCAACAGATGTATCAAGTCCTAGCAGCCAGAATGGAGAAGATTCAGGCGTTAACAAGAAATACATAGGAGGATATATAACCATAAATACACCAAAATATTATCTCACTGTATGTGGAAGCAGAGAGATCATTTAGAAAGTTAATGTAATAGTCCAGGCAAGATTTTAGTTGGCCTGGATTAAAGTGATCATAATGAGATAGAGAAAAAAGAACAGACTTAAAAGGTAGATGTTGAATCAACAGGACTTAGTCATTAATTGGTCATGGTCAAGATAGGAGTAAAAAGTAACTCTTAGATTTATCTAAGATAAGATCCCATCACATTTAAAATAGAATCTAAACCTCCTCCTTCTACAGAAAAGAGATATGATGTTGTTTCATCCAAGGCTTTTTGGACCAAATGGTTGGTCACAAAGTTAGAACTAGTACCTAGATCTTGTGACTTATAGTCCAGTGCTTCTTACATGGTACTACTGTATCTCTGTCATTCAGCAACTTCTTATGGAACTCTCATTTAAAATGTAAGTTAGTGTTACAGTTTTTAAGCGTCCTTGGAACTTAAAATCCAAAGGTGATATAAAAATACAGATAAAAAGAACAAGGCCTTCAGCCTTGAAGATAAACATAACTCTTAAGCCTTATGCTTTCTGAGAGAATAAAACAATAAAGCATAGATTCAAACATGTTTAGGCAGAAAAAAGAAATATTGCAAGGGCACAATCAAACCTTCATAATCCTCCCACCCTCGTGACTCTAATTCTTATTAAACAAAGTCAAATAGAAGAGACTCTGTTGTCTTACCAATTTGTAGACAGGGGTTCTTATTCTAGACATAAATTCTATGTTAAATTTTTCATATAAGTGAGTTTCAGATATATATCACAGAAATAAAAAAGTTATTATACATTGCAACAATTTTGACTCCCTAAACACTGTAGTCTTGCCATCTTGGTTATGTGAAAAATATTATAAATATTTCTGAGAGATGTAACTAAAATTTATTAATCCTGCTTTTTCACAACTGAGGCAGAGAAAAGGAAGATTAAAGCAATTAAAGAGATTGAGTATACAGAATACTCAATAGGAATTTGAAAATATCAATGAGGAAAAATAAGGTGAAAACTAACTCTAAGAAATAGATTGAAAAGTTCAGGTGGAAATGTAATAAAAGAAAAAATGAAAAAGTGGAAGAGAGATTGCATTAGTAGGGATTGGGAAGTCAAAATAAAGTTTAATTTTCCAGCTCAAGTACTGGGTAATTAGGTAAGCAAAGTGAGAACTGTTCTACCAATAACCTTCAAACCAACCTTGAAAGACCTTATTTCCAAACAAAGAGTTCCAAATCATACCTTAAAATTTCCAACTGTGTCAAATAATAGATATTAACAACTCTCAGGTATGTATCACGGAAATAAAAATAGTTGATTATATGTAACAACAATTTTGATTCTTTGTAGTATTTATTTTTGCTGACTTGGTTATTTAAAAAAAAAAAGAGTAGCTGCAGATTACTAAAGACAAAATCCACACAATATATTAATGTTTGTAACACCAAGCTGCATCCCAAATCTTAGGACAATAGCGAATGTATCAAGTATTAAGCTATCTTGAGATGCATGGGACTAATTCACTCTTCAGGATTCCTAGGAATAAAAATGGTCACACAAAATTAAACAAAAACACTCAAGAGAAATAACAATTAGTACCATTATTAAGTATTACACATACAGAAAAAAACACATACATAAAAATAGATACACACACTTTTTAAAAAATAAGGCTGGGTGTGGTGGTTCATCCTGTAATGTCAGCACTTTAGGAGGCCAAGCCAGGAAGATTGCTTGAGGCCAGGAGTTCGAGACTCGCCTGGGCAATGCAGTCAGACCCCATCTTAACAAAAATAAAAAATTAGCTGGGCGTGGTGGCATTCGCCTGTAGTCCTAGCTACTTTGGAGGCTAAGGTAGGAAGACTGCTTGATCTCAGGAGCTAGAGGCTGCAGTCACCTATGACTGTACCTCTGTCCAGCCTGGGTGACAGAGCAAGACTCTCAAAGGAAAAAAGAAAAGAAAATTCCTATAAACTTCTTATAAGTGAAAAACTACAGTTTAAAAACTCCTCTTTTTAAATCAAATCTTTTTAAATCAAATCTCTCAACGGCTACAGCACCTTTGCAGGTAAATACTACAGTCAAAGTATGCCAGGATGATTTAGAAAAACTGTCTCAATTCACTACATATTAAACATATTTCTATCTATTCCTCCTAGAAATGAGAGTCAGTAAGGATCTACTGCATTTTCTTACCAGAAGGAGTAGAGAAAATAAACCACATAGACAAACTCAAGGATAAAAGCAGAAATCAAGTGAAAAACAGTCAAGGAAGCTGAGTGTTCCATATATGTTACGTTATCTTATATAATCTTGTCCACATACAATTCAATACTCTGTTGGTGGTAGAGGAGCAGACTACTGAAAATTTATTCCAAAATCTAGCAGTTCTTAAAAGTGTAATCCAGTGCCCTCAGTAGAATCCCCAAATCCCTTTCAGAGGATCTGCAGGGTCAAATCTATATGCATCATACTAAAATGTTATTTGCCTTTTTGATTCTCATTCTCTCTTGGGTGTACAGTGGAGTTTTCCAGAGGCTAAATTATGTGTGATATCTCAATATACTGAATACAGAAGCTGTCTTCCACTAAGTTAGACAATAATGGAATTTCCCCAAAATGTAAAATAGTGTCACTTTTCTCACTAAATTTTTCTTTTCTTTACTTTTTTTGAAATATGCTCTACTAGTTTTCCATTGCCGCAAAACAAATAACCATATTTTTAATAGCTTAAAAAACATATATTTATTATCTTACAGTTTCCATAGATCAGGAGTCCAAGTATGGTTTAAATGATCCTCTGACTCAGGGCCTCAGAAGGCTGTTATTAAGATGTCCACTGGACCACGTTTATTTCTAAGCTCAGGATCCTTTTGCAAGCTCATGTGATTGTTGGCATGCCTCAGTTCCTTGTGGCTCAAAGATTTAGGTCCTCACTTTCTCGCTTACTGTCAGACATACTACTCAGCTCCTACAGGCCCCACACAGATCCCTGACGCATGGCTCTCTCACAGCCCTTTTACAACATGGCAGTTTATTTACTTCTAAACCAGCAGAAGAATCTCTTGCTCCAATTGAAGACATAATCTCATATAATGTAATAAAACTATATAACTGACTATCCCAACATCTTTGCCATACTCTACTAGCTAGAAGCAAGTCACAGGTTTTATACATACCCAAGGGAAGGGTAAGACTCATTGCACATAACTTAGAATTCTGTCTACTGCATACAGTTAGTTGTCATACAGTGGGTTTACTGTTATTTTTAAATTAATTAATAAATGCATATTTTAAATTTTTTATCAGTTATTTCTAATATGATAAATATCAATAAATATAATCCATATAAACAAAAGCTCTTTGAGGTCTTCAAGCATTTTTAAGATTGTAAAGAGGCCCCAAGACCAAAAAGTTTGAGAACTACCACTTTAGTCTAAGTTACCTCTTACATTTGACACATAACACTAATTTTAAACAGAATAAGCAGAAGTCAAATCCCCAACATAAAAGATGTTTTAAATTATGAAAATTATTCAAGTTATTCAGTTATTCCATATCATTTAGCATAAAAATTTGAACTATGATAATTATTTTTATAAAACTTTATTCCCCACCCAATCTCATACTGCATTTCAGAGAATTCCATGAGCTATGTCCTTGAGTAGATAAAAATAGGGTAGGTTCCACACACAGTTAGAGCAGGGATTGCTTATCTTTTCTATAGTAACAAGCAGGAAGGCAGAGAATATAAGTGCAGATGCTTCAATGTAAATGAGTAAAAAATCTCAAAGGTTCCACCATGATGCTCAATTCATGTTATTATGAATTGACCAATTTAAATGCCTGAATCCTTGGAAAATTAAAAATATACAATAGGAAAATGTATATTCATCTTTATTAAAAGTGTTGATTCCAACTCCCCACCGCCCCCATCTTTTTTTTAACTCTAATGAGGTGGCTAGACCTTGTATGACCCTTGAAAAGACTATTTCTGCTCCTTAAACTTCAGTAATAAACAAGATCAATTTAGTGACTAGCTCCTTGGTCTCATTCTTCTTCCCCTTTGATCCTCCAAAAGGTACTTCCTAACTGGTTCAACCTAGGTCTGTCTTAGCACATTGGCTCTAAGACAGAAAAATATCCAGTGAGGCAAATAAAAGAAGAAATTTATTTCAAACCACTTTCTTTATTACTGTTTTATTTGCTTTACAAAAAGATCTAAATAAACACTTCTACATTCACCAGCCCCTACCCTTGCCTCACCTTAGTATGGTTGCCAAATTTTGTAGTCTTTTTCCATTATATCCTTGACCAATATCGGAACTACCTCACTTGTGTGTATTGGGAGAGCCAAAGGGTAAGGGGAAAGGTGGTTGAGAAGTCAGCATATAGCATTAATATTGCCATAAAAGCCCAACTAGACGCAATGTACTCCCACAGTCCACTATGCACACTCACATATATACTTCTGCCAATATATCTGTAAAATACCTGTGAAAAAGGATTATGCGAGCATATACACAAATATCAGTTAAGAACGCCTTACAATTTATTAAATTTTATGTTGTTAATGCATGAGAGACTTGGGTAATCTAAGACACACATTAATGTTGGAATAAATTAAAGAGTCTCAAAAATGGTCATTTTGGTGTTAAAATTCTCTCCACAACAGCTTAAAAAAGAGTGCTGTTGGCTAATAAAACCACCAACACTGGCTAACAAATACCCCCATTTTAATGCCTTACTAGCTTTTCTTTGCTTGTAATTTTACTACTAAAGCAATTTCCTTGATACAATTATCAATAACAAAATATATTTTACAAATGAATATATGGTGCTGAAAGAAAGCTTGTTAAAAATGAATTTACAGATATTGTCAAGAAATAGCAAGTAACAAGTAGTGTCTTGGTCAGTTAAATGTCACTGATTATGACATTGGATATTGGCTTACAATAGTTAAAGTATGATTGAAGAGCAAGTGCTTCAAAAGTGGACTATCTGGTGAAGTCATGCCCTACAGGAAATAGATAACAGCTTCCCTAGACTTTAAATAAGAAGGACAAAACAAGTGGATAGCAGACTAAAAGGCAAAACTTCTGCAAGGTAAAGGTGAATGACAATGATTGAATATCTCTGATGAAAAGTAAAAAGTCACTAAGTCCAGCCTGAAACAACGAGAAATGATCACTAAAATTATCCCAATAGTACTGGCAGATATAAAAGTGAGTTGAAATTGGAATTAAATATAGTGTAAGATATATAGATTAGTATGGAATATGAAAAAGGCTAAGATGAAAAAGAGTATGAAAATGTCTATTCTGCTTCTAATATTTTAAAAGGAAAAGAAAGAATACTTTTTAAATGATTGTTTAGACATCCCTAGAATAAATATAGCTACCATGGCTATATATTTACTAGACTGCAAAAATATCCATATGCTCAAGGATAAATAAATAACCTGAACGGCTGTATAATCATTGAAAAAACTGAATTCATAGTTTTTTTTTTTTTTTTTTGAGGCGGAGTCTCGCTCTGTCGCCCGGACTGGAGTGCAGTGGCCGGATCTCAGCTCACTGCAAGCTCTGCCTCCCGGGTTTATGCCATTCTCCTGCCTCAGCCTCCGGAGTAGCTGGGACTACAGACGCCCGCCACCTCGCCCGGCTAGTTTTTGTATTTTTAGTAGAGACGGGGTTTCACCGTGTTAGCCAGGATGGTCTCGATCTCCTGACCTCGTGATCCGCCCGTCTCGGCCTCCCAAAGTGCTGGGATTACAGGCTTGAGCCATTGCTGGCTGGGTGCCGTGGCCCACGCCTATAATCCCAGCACTTTGGGAGGCGGAGGCAGGCAGATTGCCTGAGCTCAGGAGTTCGCGACCAGCCTGGGCAACACGTGAAACCCGTCTCTATTAAAATACAAAAAAAAATTAGCCGGGCCTAACGATGTGCGCCTGTAGTCCCAGCTACTTGGGAGGCTGAAGCAGGAGAATTGCCAGAGGCGGCGCAGGTTGCAGTGAGCCGAGATCAACGCCCCTGCACTCCAGCCTGGGTGACAGAGCGAGACTCCGTCTCAAAAATAGAAAAAAATAGAATAAATAAATAAATAAAAATACAGAACTACAAGAGAACTCTAGGCCCAAATGGCAGTAGAGGCAAATTCTATCAAACATTTAAAGAAATAACAGCTCTACACAAACTATTCTAGAAAATTGAAGATAGAAGATAGTTTCCTAACTTATCTTAGGAGGCCAGCATTCCCCTGATTAAACCAATGATGTTACAAGGAAAGGAAACTACATACAACTCTCCCTCATGAACATAAATTTAAAAATTTTCAAACAAAGTATTAGTAAATCCAATCCAGCAATACATAAATAGAATAATACCATCATGACCAAGAGGAGCATCCCAGAAATGCAACATTTATGCAGCATTTGAAGTCAGTATGATTCACCATATAAAGGACTAAAGAAGAAAAACCATGTGATCATTTCAATAGAGGCATTAAAAAAAGCAAATGACAAAATTCCATAGCCATTCATGAAAGAATTCTCAGCAAATTAGTAATAGAAGACAATTTTTTCAGTCTAATAAAGGACATCTATGGAAAACCTATAGTTAACATCACATTTGATTGTGAAAGACTCAAAGCATTCACCCTAGGACTGGAAAGAAGGCAAAGACGTTATACTCACCACTTCTTTTAGTGGAGGCACTAGCCAGTAAAATAGGATAAGAAAATGAAACAAAAGTCTTACGACTTGAAAAGTAAAAATAAGGCTTTTTTCATTACAAGTGATGCAACCATCTATGTAAAAAATGCCAAAGAACCAAAAAAAAAAAAAAAAAAAAAATCACAGTGTGGTAGTATTACAGGGTAGAAATAGACCAATAAGACAGAACAGAGAGCTCAAAAGTGGCCCAATTATATATAAGTGCATTATAAACATTATATATAAGTGCAAAAACCAGTTATATGAGAATGGTTTATTTAATAGCTTCTGCTGGGAACAGTGGCTCACTATGGGAAAAAAAAAACTTGGATTCATACTTCATCATGTCCACAAGTAAAGTCTGAATTAATTTAAAATATACATGAGAAAAGTAAAAACTTTAAAGCTGGTAGTAGAAGTGTAAAAGAGTATTTCTAGGGAATTCTGAATGATGACTGACTTTTTAATCCTAACTAAAAGAACACAAACTATAAATTTTAAAAAGTAATGAATTTAACTACATCAATATTAAAATGCCTGCTAAAAAAAACAACAGACAAAAATGATGTGGAGCTAATTTTTTCAAATTGACAGATAAATAAATACTTCATAGTAATGGCAATCCAAGTAGCTAATATGTATGTGAGGGGATCCTCAGCTTCAATGTAATGAGGAAACTACAAATTAAAACAAAAATACTCCCTCATATCCACCAGACTGCAAACACATGAAACTCTTAGTAATATCAAATATTAGTAATAATACGGGAAATCACAAATCCTTAAGCACTACAAGTAGAAGTATGGACAGAGGCATTCTTGAGAACAAAACTAGTGAAATAAAGTATACATACCCTATGCCACATTAATTATACACCTACATAGACAGACTACAAAGTCTTGCATAGGTCCATAAGGAGACATGTACAAGGATGTTCACTGACTCACTGTTCATAGTAACAAGTTTTGACATAGCCTAGATTGTCCATCACTAATGGAATATCAAATAAAATATAGTGTATTCACAAAAGGGAGTATCTATTAATTTTATATTGTCGAGGTAAAGAAAATTACCACCAATTTAATGGTTCAAAACACAAGTTTGTTGTCTTACACTTATGTAGGTCAGAAAGTCTGGTAGAAGTCTCAGTGGACTAAAATTAAGATGCCAGCTGAGTTTCTTTTTGGAGGTTCTGGGGGGAATCTATTTTTTGCTCATTCAATTGGCAGAATTCACTTCTCTGTGGTTGTACGACCAAGGTCCCCATTTTCTTGCTGGCTATAAATTGAGGGAGATTCCTAGCTTCCAGAGGCTGGCAAATTCTTTGACTCATGGTCCCCTTCCCCCATCTTCAAACTCAACAATAGGCATTTTAGTCCCTTTCCTGCTTTGAATCTCTCCTTCTTGTATCTCATCTCATTGACACAGACAAAAAAAAAAAAAAAAAAAAAAAAGTTTTCTACCTTTAGGGCTTCATGTGACTAGATTGGGCCCACATAGACAATCTAAATTAATCTCCCTATCTCAAGGTCCATAACCTTAATCATGTCTGCAAAGTCTCTTTTGCCAGGTAACGTAACATACAGGGGTTCCAGGGATCAGGGTGTGGACATTTTTGGAGGCCATTATTCTGTCTACCACATTATAATGCAGCAGTCTGGAATAACAAATTGATATTCCCACATGAATGAATCTTTCAAAATATAAGACCTAAAGCACCATATCCTTTAGGTAATTTAAAACACATACATACACAAAGCAATATTCTGTATTATGTAAAGATACATATTTAAGTGGGAAAAAAACACAAATCACCGAAGTGCCATAAACTGACAAATGATTAATAAACCTCACTGTATCTGAAGACCAAAATAAAATAAGAGTGACAGAAGAAAAACTGATAAAATAGGAATGTCTATACTATACAAACTTGCTTTCATGCTATTTTTACACAATGCTGTATCTCCTATCTTTTAAAATTCCTTTATTAAAATTTCATTGGTTTTAACAAATCTACAAAACTTCTCCCAAACTTCCCTATTTGGTTTCATCATTTAAATCTGTTAATGTATAAAAGTAGTCAATTATCTTACTACTTTTATATATTTCTAAATTACATTTTCATATATTTATATTTGCCCATTTCAAATATTTATGTTTATATAACTATATCATTAATCCTGACTTATTAGATTATAAATTTATATGACACAGAGAATCTTCTACTGTCTTTGTATTTCTCCATATAAACTGTTACATATAAAGTATATACTCAATCAATATTGTAGACTACATACCTGAAGTAATATTTGCTGCAGTATGATTCCATTGGGAATTTTCAATAAGTCTAACAAGTATTGGGCAGCGTATATATGAGCTATCACATAGAAAGCCTCAAAGAAGAATAGGAAGAGCATGTAATTCATTGTCCACCCCAGGATACTTTTGAGGGTGAAAAGGGTGCTCTTAATAATTATGCCAAGATAACATATATGAGCCAGGACCGGCAGTGACAAACTGGGACATAAGTCATGCTGCCCAAAAATAGATAGGAGAGCATGGAAAAAAGCAAGACATTCAAGCAAATTATTTAAAATGAAGCTAGAATGTGACAGGTTAAAGCAAATAGGCATAACGATTTCTTTTAAAATATGCTAATACACTTTAAATGATCCATCATCATTGCAAGTTTCTCAGAAAAAATCGAATACTAAAGATCAATCTGATATGTAGCAACAAGCAGTTTAATTCTTTTATGCATGTTAACATGATTTTACAAAGACACTGGGGCGAAATAAGGATACGGGGGCAGGGAAAATTACCAGATTCTTTAAGTAAATTCCGTTTTTGTAAACACAGGATAATTGTAACAAGTAAAAGATATGAAGAAGATAATGGGTAGCTACTACTTTTTTCAGTGATTTAGTTCAATTCATTCTAATTCAGCTAGTATTCAATTTCTAGAACCTTAACTTGTATGTATAAATCCAAAGATGTAAAAGACAGTATGCCCTCAAGTTGTTTGACATTGAGTAAGAGAAAAAAGAAACATTGACAAGTATACTGAAGATAACACAGTGGTAAGTGCATTAATAAAGGTATCCTTTCTAAGCAAAAATATAATTCTTGCTATAAAAACATACAGGAACGATTCATGTAACTAGGAATACTTGAGTTAGGCTTCGAAGAAAAAGGTAAGATTTAGCCCGATATGGCAAGGCACACCCTCACTTAAGAATCTTGACACTTGCTATTTCTCTGCCTAGAGTGCCCTTCCCTCAGATATCTACATGTCTTAGATATCTTCCTTTAAGTCTTAACTAAATCTTAAGCAACGCCTTCCCTAACACCCTATTTAAAATTATAAACTGCTTCCCCACAAAAAATCCCTTTCCGTCCTCCCATATATTATTATACTATCTTCCTCCACAGCACTTGTCACTAGGACCTCAGAGGTGCAGAACTCCAAATTGTGCCACTCACACTAAGTGAATTGTGCCTCCTGGAGTTCTGCTACACATAACCTGGACAGCGAAATGCACAGGACTAAAGCTACACTCCTATCCAACATATTAGATTTTTCTTATTTCTTTGTCTTTCCCAACTAAAAAGTAGTTTTGTCTATCTGTTCACAGCTATACTCTAAGCATCTAGAAACCTGACACACAATCAATACTCAATAAATATTTGTTGAATTAATACATACATAGCAAGAATAGAATTCTAGATAAGAGGAAAAACATGAGCAAATACTTAAAATTTTAAGGATGAAAGATTTTTAAAAATTCATCAGCGATCTGCTGAGGCTAGATTATAGGGGAAAGGGAAAAAAGTGGTGGGAGATGAGGTGAGAAAAGGTAGATAATAGTGAGTCTCAAAAAGGGGCATAACAGGGTTTTGAGTTAGAAAAAACCCATGTTCCACTGGAAACTCTACCTCTAATTTTGGTATGTTAAAAATTATTTTTGTATAAAAGGATATCTTAAATACCACTTTATGACATTTTTATGGGAATTAAAATTACATGCATTAATTTTTTTTCTCACAAAGTCTAGAACATTGTAGGTACTCAGTAAATGTGCATTTCTCTTAAAAAGCTAAGAATTTGAACTTTAAGTGCAAAATGAGAAGGCATCAAAAGTGAGCAATTTAATGACTTCATCATATCTACACTTTAATATCACATTGCAGGAAACCCAGTAGAAAATGGAGAGCAGTAAATAAAGCTGAAAAGCAGGAGGCCAGAAAGGCAGAAAAATATATTGTGGGGAGTTGATGGGGAAGGGGATGAAATTAATCAAAATCATAAATATGGGGAGTTGATGGGAAAGGGAATGAAATTAATCAAAATCATAAATATGTACATATTATAAAAATCAAGAGGAAGAAGATTAGAAAAATGATACCTAAGCATCTTTAATTGGCCAGAAGAATGATTGATGGTGAATAAGATGGGCTAGGGGATAACAAAGAAGCTGCTACTTTGGGAGGAAGTATATACTTACATTTTGAACATCTTGATTTTGAAATATTTGTGGAACAAAAGGTAAGACTATAAAACTTGGAGTTGTAAATACAAGTCTAGTACTGGGAAATGTCAGAAATAGAGATAAACATTTGGGAATAAATATCATATTTGAATATGAAAGGCAGTGATACACGTGAAGATTTGTTTTCTACAATCTCAAATGTCAACAAAACAATCTCTACAACTAGTTCAGGTGGAACAGAGAATTGTAAATCTTTTGCTTTTAGGATGCATGTTCGCCATCTGGTGGGAAAAACAATAAATACAGGCTTCTTATTTTTTCCTTTGTACTTTTCATTTTATTATTATTATTATTATACTTTAAGTTCTAGGGTACATACGCACAACGTGCAGGTTTGTTACATATGTATACATGTGCCATGTTGGTGTGCTGCACCCATTAACTCATCATTTCCATTAGGTATATCTCCTAATGCTATCCCTCCCACCTCCCCCGACCCCACAACAGGTCCCGATGTGTGATGTTCCCCTTCCCGTGTCCAAGTGTTCTCATTGTTCAATTCCCATCTATGAGTGAGAACATGTGGTGTCTGGTTTTCTGTTCTTGCGATAGTTGGCTCAGAATGATGGTTTCCAGCTGCATCCATGTCCCTACAAAGGACATGAACTCATCCTTTTTTATGGCTGCATAGTATTCCATCGTGTATATATGCCACATTTTCTTAATCCAGTCTGTCACTGATGGACATTTGGGTTGGTTCCAAGTCTTTGCTACTGGGAATAGTGCCACAGTAAATATATGTGTGCATGTGTTTTCATAGCAGCATGATTTATAATCCTCTGGGTATGTACTCAGTAATGGGATGGCTGGGTCAAATGGTATTTCTAGTTCTAGATCCTCGAGGAATCGCCACACTGTTAAATTTTAGTGTATATAAACTAAATTTTATTTAAACACAGCCAACCCAGTCATTTATGTATTGCCTATCGATTCTTTCATCAATACTTTTTTTATGACAGAGTTGAGTAGTCGAGACAGATTACATGTTTGCTCTCATTGCTTTGCAGTGCTGCTCAGCAACTGCAAATTACAGTGACATGTTTGTGACTCCACAGTGTTTTGAGTAGCAGGCACACAACTGTGCTGTGACATTTCATTTATTTTTTATTAACTGTGCACACATTATGTCATATCAAGAAAGGATAAGGAAAGTGGACTTTGAATGTTACCGCTGTAAGGCACCGTGGAATGTGGATCACATGTCACCAGATTAAACACCCATCACAATATTATCAACTCACAGGAAAGCAAAGTCCAGAAAAATTTGAAAATTTAAGTCACCAGATTTGGTGACTTTTCTTAATGAACTTAACCCAAAATTGTGAGACAAAAAATAACTATTTTTAAGAAAAATTTATACTGTGGTAAAGTTATTTCAACAATTAATGTTTGAATCTTAACTAATGTCAAGCTGTTTTATATACTTGACTTGGTGTCAAAAGTTAAAACAAAATAGTAAGATCTCTATCCCTGCAGAATTTTGCAGTAGAAATATCTTCCAAGCTCAAACTACAGCTCCAGCAATGTTTATCAGACTTCAATGTGAATACAAAGAAACCTCCGTATTTCAAAATTTGTTTAATTGTGCAGTTGAGGACCTTCAACTAGAAATGGCTAATCTGCAACATAACAACATGTTAAGCTTTTAGTAGAAGAATCTAGTAAAAACCTAGAAATGTATTACAAAGGATAAATATGCATAGTTAGATTATATGTTTATCAATTGATATCAGTGTTTGGCAGTACCTATCTGTATGAAAAGAAAATTTTTGAAGATCAAATACCGCTTATTACAGATCAGTGGTAGCAGATGAAATTTTGATGATAGGAAACACTAACATTGGACCCCAATTACGTGAAATATTATCCCCAAAATGTTCCCTACCCTGAGTCCAAGAGTTCTCATTGATCAATTCTCATCTGTGAGTGAGGACATGGGGTGTTTGGTTTTCTGTCCTTGTGATAGTTTGCTTAGAATGATTTCCAGCTTCATCCATGTCCCTATAAAGGACATGAACTCATCATTTTTATGGCTGCATAGTATTCCATGGTGTTTAAGTGCCACATTTTCTTAATCCAGTCTATCATTGATAACATTTAGGTTGGCTCCAGGTCTTTGCTATTGTGATCAGTGCCGCAACAAACATACGTGTGCATGTGTCTTTATAGCAGCATGATTTATAATCCTTTGGGTATATACCCAGTAATGGGATGGCTGGGTCAAATGGTAATTCTAGTTCTAGATCCTTGAGGAATCGCCACACTGTCTTCCACAATGGTTGAACTAGTTTACAGTCCCACGAACAGTGTAAAAGCATTCCTATTTCTCCACATCCTCTCCAACACCTGTTGTTTCCTGACTTTTTAACGATCACCATTCTAACTGGTGTGAGATGGTATCTCATTGTGGTTTTGATTTGCATTTCTCTGATGGCCAGTGGTGATGAGCATTTTTTTCATGTGTCTGTTGGCTGCATAAATGTCCTCTTTTGAGAAGTGTCTGTTTATATCCTTTCCCCACTTTTTGATGGGGTTGATTTTTTCTTGTAAATTTGTTTAAGTTCTTTGTAGATTCTGGATATTAGCACTTTGTCAGATGGGTAGATTGTAAAAATTTTCTGCCATTCTGTAGGTTGCCTGTTTACCCTGATGGTAGTTTCTTTTGCTGTGCAGAAGCTCTTTAGTTTACTTAGATCCCATTTGTCTATTGTGGCTTTTGTTGCCATTGTTTTTAGTGTTTTAGTCATGAAGTCCTTGCCCATGCCTATATCCTGAATGGTATTGCCTAGGTTTTCTTCTAGGGTTTTTATCGTTTTAAGTCTAACATTTAAGTCTTTAATCCATCATGAATTAATTTTTGTATAAGGTGTAAGGAAGGGATCCAGTTTCAGGTTTCTACATATGACTAGCCAGTTTTCCCAGCACCATTAATTAAATAGGGAATCCTTTCCCCATTTCTTGTTTTTGTTCGGTTTGTCAAAGATCAGATGGTTGTAAATATGTGGTATTATTTCTGAGGCCTCTGTTCTGTTCCATTCCATTGGTCTGTATCTCTGTTTTGGTACCAGTACCATGCTGTTTTGGTTACTGTAGCCTTGTAGTATAGTTTGAAGTCAGGTAGCAGGATGCCTCCAGCTTTGTTCTTTTGGCTTAGGATTGTCTTGGAAACATGGGTTCTTTTTTGGTTCCATATGAAGTTTAAAGTAGTTTTTTCCAATTCTGTGGAGAAAGTCATTGGTACCTTGATGGGGATGGCATTGAATCTATAAAGCACCTTGGGCAGTAAGGCCATTTTCATGAAATTGATGCTTCCTATCCACGAGCATGGAATATTCCACTTGTTTGTGTCCTCTTTTATTTCACTGAGCAGTGGTTTGTAGTTCTCCTTGAAGAGGTCCTTCACATCCCTTGTAAGTTGGATTCCTAGGTATTTTATCCTCTCTGTAGTAATTGAGAATGGGAGTTCACTCATGATTTGGCTGTTTGTTATTCGTGTATAGGAATGCTTGTGATTTTTGCACATTGATTTTGTATCCTGAGATTTTGCTGAAGTTGCTTATCAGCTTAAGGAGATTTGGGGCTGACATGATGGAGTTTTCTAAATATACAATCATGTCATCTGCAAACAGGGACAATTTGACTTCCTCTTTTCCTAATTGAATACCCTTTATTTCTTTCTCCTGACTGACTGCCCTGGCCAGAACTTCCAACACTATGTTGAATACGAGTGGTGAGAGAGGGCATCCCTGTGTTGTACCAGTTTTCAAAGGGAATGCTCCAGTTTTTGCCCATTCAGTATGATATTGGCTGTGGGTCTGTCATAAACAGCTCTCATTATTTTGAGATACGTCCCATCAATACTTGGTTTATTGAGAGTTTTTAGCATGAAGGGCTGCTGAATTCTGTCGAAAGCCTTTTCTGCATCTATTGAGATGATCATGTAGTTTTTGTCTTGGTTCTGTTTATATGATGCATTATGTTTATTGATTTGCATATGCTGAACCAGCCTTGCATCCCAGGGATGAAGCCAACTCGATCGTCGTGGATAAGCTTTTTGATGTGCTGCTGGATTCGGTTTGCCAGTATTTATTAAGAATTTTTGCATCAATGTTCATCAGGGATATTGGTCTAAAATTCTCTTTTTTGTTGTTGTTGTTGTTGTGTCTCTGCCAGGCTTTCGTATCAGAATGATGGTGGCCTCATAAAATGAGTTAGGGAGGATTCCCTCTTTTTCTATTGATTGGAATAGTTTCAGAAGGAATGGTACCAGCTCCTCTTTGTACCTCTGGTAGAATTCGGCTGTGAATGCATCTGGTCCTGGACTTTATTTGCTTGGTAGGCTATTAATTATTGCCTCAATTTCAGAGCCTGTTATTGGTCTATTCAGGGATTCAACTTCTTCCCGGTTTAGCCTTGAGAGGGTGTATGTGTCCAGGAATTTATCCATTTCTTCTAGATTTTCTAGTTTACTTGTGTAGAGGTGTTTATAGTATCCTCTGATGGTAGTTTGTATTTCTATGGGATTGGTGGTGATATCCCCTTCATTATATTTTATTGCGTCTATTTGATTCTTCCTCTTTTCTTCTTTATTAGTCTTGCTAGTGGTCTATCAATTTTGTTGATCTTTTTAAAACCCAGCTCCTGGATTCATTGATTTTTCTGAAGGGTATTTTGGTCTCTGATCTCCCTCAGTTCTGCTCTGATCTTAGTTATTTCTTGCCTGCTAGCTTTTGAATGTGTTTGCTCTTGCTTCTCTTGTTCTTTTTAATTCTGATGTTTCGGTGTCAAGTTTAGATCTCTCCTGCTTTCTCTTGTGGGCATTTAGTACTATAAATTTCCCTCCACACTGCTTTAAATGTGTCTCAGAGATTCTGGTATGTTGTATCTTTGTTCTCATTGGTTTCAAAGAACATCTTTATTTTTGCCTTCATTTCGTTATGTAACCAGTAGTCATTCAGGAGCAGGTTGTTCAGTTTCCATGTAGTTGTGTGGTTTTGAGTGAGTTTCTTAATCCCGAGTTCTAACTTGATTGCACTGTGGTCTGAGAGAAAGTGTGTTATAATTTCTGTTCTTTTACATTTGCTGAGGAGTGCTTTACTTCCAACGATGTGGTCAGTTTTGGAATAAGTGTGAGGTGGTGCTGAGAAGAATGTATATTCTGTTGATTTGGGGTGGAGAGTTCTGTAGATGTCTATTAGGTCTGCTTGGTACAGAGCTGAGTTCAATTCCTGGGTGTCCTTGTTAACTTTCTGTCTTGTTCATCTTTCTAATGTTGACAGTGGGGTGTTAAAGTCTCCCATTATTATTGTGTGCGAGTCTAAGTCTCTTTGTAAGTCTCTAAGGACTTGCTTTATGAACCTGGGTGCTCCTGTATTGGGTGCATATATATTTAGGATAGTCAGCTCTTCTTGTTGAATTGATCCCTTTACCATTATGTAATGGCCTTCTTTGTCTCTTCTGATCTTTACTGGTTTAAAGTCTGTTTTATCAGAGACTAGGATTGCAACCCTGCCTTTTTTTGTTTTCTATTTTCTTGGTAGATTTTCCTCCATCCTTCTATTTTGAGCCTATGTGTGTCTCTGCACGTTAGGTGGGTCTCCTGAATACAGCACACTGATGGGTCTTGACTCTATCCAATTTGTCAGTCTGTGTCTTTTAATTTGGGGCATTTGGCCCATTTACATTTAAGGTTAATATCGTTACATGTGAATTTGATCATGTCATTATGATATTAGCTGGTTATTTTGCTCGTTAGTTGATGCAGTTTCTTCCTAGGATCGATGTTCTTTACCATTTGGCATGTTTTTGCAGTGGCTGGTACTGGTTGTTCCTTTTCATGCTTAGTGCTTCCTTCAGGAGCTCTTGTAAGGTAGGCCTGGTGGTGACAAAAATCTCTCAGCTTTTGCCTGTCTGTAAAGGATTTTATTTCTGCTTCACTTATAAAGCTTAGTTTGGCTGGATATGAAATTCTGGGTTGAAAATTCTTTTCTTTAAGAAGGTTGCATATTGGCCCCCACTCTCTTCTGGCTTGTAGAGTTTCTGCAGAGAGATCCGCTGTTAGTCTGATGGGCTTCCCTTTGTGGGTAACCAACCCTTTCTCTCTGACTGTCCTTAACATTTTTTCCTTTGGTTCAACTTTGTTGAATCTGACAATTATGTGTCTTGGAGTTGCTCTTCTTGAGAAGTTTCTTTGTGGTGTCTTCCGTGTTTCCTAATTTGAATGTTGGCCTGCCTTGCTAGGTTAGGGAAGTTCTCCTGGATAATATCCTGAAGAGTGTTTTCCAGCTTGGTTCCATTCTCCCTGTCACCTTCAGGTACACCAATCAGACGTAGATTTGGTTTTTTCATATAGTCCCATACTTCTTGGAGGCTTTGTTCATGTTTCACCTAACACCATACTTTAATAAATTTCAGACAGATCAATTTTTTTTTACAATGTAAAGATAAAATCATAACAGTATTAGAATAACAGAAATATGTATTAATCTTAGTGAAGAAGAAAGGGCCTTTTAAGTAGAACCTCAACAAAGGATTTGATTCGGTATTTCTCCAAAGAAGATATATAAATAGCCAATGAGCATAAGAAAAGATGCTCAACATCACTGGTCATTAGGGAAATACAAATAAAAACCACTTCATACTCCCCAGAACGCTTATAATAAAAATACAGACAAGAGAATTAAAAACATACGTCCACACAAAAAGTTACATACAAATGTCTGTAATAGCATTATTCATAAAGCTAAAAAGGAGAAACTCAAAAGTCCATCAACTGATGAATAAAAGAGATGTGGTATATACATACAATGAAATATTATTCCATCATAAAAAGGAATGAATTACTGATTCATGCCACATAACAAATGAACTTTGAAAACATTATGCTAACTGAAAGAGCCAGTAACAAAAGGCTACATGTTGCATGATACTATTTTTATGAAATATCCAGAATAGGCAAATCCACAGACATAAAGTAGATTAGTGGTTGCAGAGGACTGAGGAAAGAGAAGAATGACAAGTGACTGCTAATGGGCACAAGTTTTCTGGGGTTTATGGAAATATTCTGGAATTAGATAGTGGTAATAGTTGGACAACTTCAAAAATAAACTAAACAACACTGAGGTGTATATTTTTAAAGCGTTAATTTTATGACACATGAATTGTATCTCCATTAAAAATAAATCAATCAAGAGCCATAAAAGAAAAACATAGGCTGGGCAAGGTGGCTCATACCTGTAATCCCACCACTTTGGGAAGCAAAGGCAGAAGGATAACTTGAGCCTAGGAGTTTGAGACCGGCCTAAACAGGCTAGAGAGATGCCATCTCTACTAAAAATTTAAAAATAGAAAAAAATAGCTGGACATGGTGGCACACACTTGTAGTACCAGCTATTTGCGACGCTGAGGTGGAAAAATTGCTAGAGCCCAGGAGGTTGAGGCTGCAGTGAGCATGACTGTGCTACTGTACTCCAGCCTAGGCGACAAAGCCAGACTCTGTCTCAAAAAAAAAAAAAAAAGAAAAGAAAAAGAATACAATCATAATGTATGTTTATGTTTATGCATTGGCAAAAAGAGTAATATAAGCAAAACTGAAAGATAATAAACTAGGGGAAAGTATTTGCAATCTGAGGTGAGCAGCATTCTAAGCTGGCTCCTACAATTCTCACCACCTGGTTTACACACCCTGGTCATCATCCCTCTGCTTGAATGTTGGCAGGATCTGTGAATATGATGAGATATCACTCCCATTATTAGGTTACATTATATGACAAAGTGAGGTGATTTTGCAGATGTGATTAAGGTCCCTCCTTGGTTGACTTCAAACTAATCAAAAGGGAAATTAATTTTATCAGGCCCTAAGTGGGTCTGATACATCATGTTAGCCCTTTAAAAGAGAGTTTAGAGGTCAGAGACAGAAGTCAGAGAGATCCCAAGCAGCACAGACTGGCTTTGAAAAAACAAACTGCCATGCTATGAAGAAGGCCATCTGATAGGGAATACTGGGTAGCCCCTAAGGGCTGAGGGCATGTCATACAATTGCAAAGCAGTGAATTCTGTCAACAACCAGGGAATTTTGAAGAGGACCCTGAGCATGAGATGAGATTTCAGCCTCAGGAAACACCTTGATTTCAGCCTCCTGAGATCCTAAGCAGAAGACCCAGCTAAGCTAAATTGTACTCTAATCTTGACCTACACAAACTGAAATTAAAAAGTATGTTTTTATAATCCTCTAAGTGTGTGGTCATTCATTATATAGATACAGAAAACGAACATACAGTCCATTCCACAAAGAGTTATTTTCTATAATGTAAATGGAGATGCTAAAAATCCATGGAAATAAAAACCAAAAACTCAATGGAAAAATGGAAGAAGATATAAACAGAGTTTTAAAAGAAAAAACTATTCTTAAACATATGCAGAAATGCTCAGTTTGACGCACTTATGATAAAAAAAGAAAAATTAGAAACATAATGCAGTATCATTTTTCATCTATTGCACTGGTAAAGATCAAAAGTTGTATAATATTGTGTTGGCTAATGAATTAGAAAGTAAAACCCTAATACCTATTGATAGAAGTATAACTTTGTGTATCCTTTCTAGTGGGCAATATCGCAATGACTACAAAAATTTAAACTGCATACATTCTTTAACCAAGAGATTGTACTTCTAGGAATTTTCGTTTATCTTACAGATTTACTATTATGCAAAACTATAAGTACACACACACACACACACACACACACACACGGGATTTATGTATCATGATAGCATTTATAATAGAAAAAAATGTGGTTAATCTAACTGTCCATTATTACAGACTAAATAAATATGACACATCCACTAAAATTTATGAAGAAGAACACTCTATCCACTGGTAAAGAAAGATTTCCAACATATGTTGCTAAATTAAAAAAGAAAGATAAGGAAATACTATATATAGTATGATATCACTTCAAAGAAATAGATATATATAGTGTACATACATATTCTTATATTTGCAGAGGATGTCTATAAAAATACACACTCAAACAAAAATAGTAACAGTGTTAGAGAAAAAGAAAACAGAAACTGAGCAGCTGGAGTATGCAGTAAATATACAGAATAGGGGAGATAAGGCCAGGTGTGGTGGCTCACACTTTTAATCCAAGCTCTTTGGGAGGCCGAGACAGGCAGAGCACTGGAGGTCAGGAGTTCGATAGCAGCCTGACCAACATGGTGAAACCCTGTCTCTACTAAAAATACAAAAATTAGCCAGGCATGGTGGTACACACCTGTAATCCCAATTACTTGGGAGGCTGAGGCAGGAGAATCACTTGAACCTGGGAGGCAGAGGTTGCAGTGAGCCGAGATCACGACATTATACTCTAGCCTGGTTGACAAAAGTGAAACTCTGTCTCAAACAAACAAACAAACAATAGCAGAGATAATATACAGAAGAAATAAACCTTGAAACATGAGAAAATTCTTCTCCAAGAACTGAGAAGTCTTAAAATTTACTCCAAAACACATTCACAGAGAACATGCAAATCAAAAAATTTGAGTAATTATGGAAACAAGATTTTAAACCATTTTTATAAATAAGCATAGTAACTTTTTCAAGTACCTATCAAAGCCATCTCTATAGCAACAATACTAAGTCATTTTGAACAAAATAACTTTTAACACTTGCTGATGAAAAAATAATTTTAACTTTACTAAAAATATATACTTTTGTTCCGGTTCCAAAATGACAAAGAACCAAGCTGGCTTCACTCCCTCCACTCCCACAGAAAATGAAAAACAAATATATGGCACCAATTTATCATCAGCAATATCCCAGAATTCAAACATGAGGAAGAGACAGTTCCCAGGGCCACAAAGAAGGGAAAAAACTCCAAGAAAACTGTAAGATATTTGATGCCTTTCCCCATAATCTGCCCACCATGAAGTGCGTGGAATACTTGCGCAACTCACAATTTCTATACTGAATCTCAGTCCTGGAAACTGTTCCTTAACTCAATCAAAGGAGATGCCAAATCAGAGGGGCTAGTCCACAGCACCATGCTACAGGAGGTATATTCCACAGATCCCCTGGGCATGAACCCCTGGCCAGCCTCCCAACACTGCCAGAATATCCCCTTTGGACTTTTCCCATTCAGGATGGGCAGCAACCCAATCATCTACTACAGCCAGGCAAACTTTGGCTTAAGGTACCATCCGACACCAAAAAGAAGGCAGCAACCTAGGAAAAAAAAAAAAAATCAACAGGTAAATTAAAAAGAATCTCTAAGAAAACAAGTCAAGTAAAAAACAAAACAAGCCAGACAGGGCAGATTGGAATAAATAATCTTTCAATGAAAAGACATAGAAAGACATGCACAAAAGCAATAGCAAACAGGAAACCATTATCTCTCCAAATGGACAAACCAAGGAACCAGTTATTGATGCCACTGAGAGAGTGATATGTGAGCTCTCGCACATATAAAAATAGCAGTTTTAAGGAAACTCAGTGATCTCCGAGTTAACACAGAAAAGCAATTCAGGTATTCATCTGAGAAATTTAACAAAGATATTAAAATAATTTTTTAAAAACAGAAATCTTGCAACTGAGAAATACATCAGCTGAACTGAAAAAAATCATTAGAGGCTCTCAAAAACAGAATGGATCAAGCAGAGGAAAGAATCGGAGAGCTCGAAGACAAGCATTTGAAAATATGGTAAGAGGAGAAAGAAGAAAAACAATGAAAAATAATAAAGATGATCTACATGAAATAGAAAATTATCAGAAAAGACCAAATCCAAGAATTATTTGTGTCTAAGAGGGAGTTGAACAAGAGCAACAGGTAAAAGCTTATTCAAAGAAATAATGTTGAAAATTTTCCAAAACTTGAGAAATATATAAATATCCAGGTAGAGGAAGGTCAGAGAATATCAAAGAGATTCAACCCAAATAATACTAACTCAAGTCATCTAATAATCAAATCCTCAAAGGTAAAGGATAAAGACAGGATCCTAAAAGCAGCTAGAGGAAAGAAGCAAGTAACATACAAAAGAACTCCAATTCATCTGATAATTTCAAGAGAAATTCATCTGATAATTTCAAGGGATGTAAATATCCCTTTACAAAAAAAAAAAAAAAAAACTTCAACAGAATATGAAAGGAACATATGCCAAAAGAATAAAGGCCACATATGACAAAACCACAGCTAATATCATACCGAATGGGGAAAAACTGTCTTTCCTCTAAGATCTGGAACAAGACAAGGATGCCTACTTTCACTACACTATGTTTAGTCAACATAATACTAGAAGTCCTAGCCGGGCGCGGTGGCTCAAGCCTGCAATCTCAGCACTTTGGGAGGCCGAGACGGATGGATCACGAGGTCAGGAGATCGAGATCATCCTGGCTAACAAGGTGAAACCCCGTCTCTACTAAAAAATACAAAAAAACTAGCCGGGCGATATGGCGGGCGCCTGTAGTCCCAGTTACTCGGGAGGCTGAGGCAGGAGAATGGCCTAAACCCGGGAGGCGGAGCTTGCAGTGAGCTGAGATCCGGCCACTGCACTCCAGCCTGGGCGACAGAGCGAGACTCCGTCTCAAAAAATAAAAATAAAAAATAAAATACTGGAAGTCCTGGCATATATATATATATATATATATATATATATAATATATAATGTGACATATATATAGAAAGGAATATTATTTGGCCCTAAAAAGAATGAAATCCTGTCATTTCCAGCAACATGGATGGAACTGGAGGTCACTATGTTAAGTGAAATAAGCCAAGCACAGAAGACCAAATATTACGTGTTCTCACTCATGTGGGAGCTACAAAAGTGGATCTCATGAAGATCTCTAGAAAGTAGACTGATGGTTACCAGAGGTCAGAAAGGGCAGAGGGAAGGAGCATAAGGAAGTTGATCGATGGATGCAAATATACAATTAGATAGAAATAAGACCTAGTGTTTGATAGATCAGTAGGATGATACTAGTTAACAATAATCAATTGTACATTTCAAAATAGCCAGAAGAGAATAATTTGAATGTTCCCAGCATAAAGATAAGATATTTAGGTAATGGATATCCCAACTACCTTGATTTGATCTTTACATATTATATGAATGTGTCAAAATATCCTATGTACCCCCAAAATATGTATATCTATTATATATCAATAAAAAATCAAAAATACATAAATAAAAATGTGCACTTTACATGTTACTTCATTTTTTTAGTTCCAACCTATGAAGTAACAAACTTTTTAAAAATGTCAAAGTCATGGCAAGTTTTGACATTTTTAAATGTCAGCAAAAAAAGATAACTTATATGCTACGATTGAGTTCAGAAGTTGTTACCCTTGTCTTTGTACCCAGTTTAGGAGGCATGAAACAAAATTCTATTTGTATCTTTTTAAGAGAGGATGATTTTTTTATGGTCCACAGATCAATTCTGATAACCAATGTCAGATCAAAATGCATACAGCCCATTTAAAAATACTTTCATATGCATGCCATTATGAAATCAAATGATGAAATATTTTAACAGCTTTCAAATGGCAGTTTGTATTTATTTTCTATCTATCAACCCTAATTAGCATAAAGCACTGTTCAACTATATGCTATCTTAGACCTCAACTGTATTTTCATCACAACATTTTGACTACTGAATCTCTCAGTCACCAAAACAAATAAAATAGCTTTTATTTAAGTTATCATATTAATTCCCAAGCAGGATGTATGATATATATGCCAATAATGTACTGATTTTCAATATGAAGACCAGTACAAAACTCCTTTCTTTCATTTATTCACAAATTTCTATTGATGACCATTTTTCATTCCACACAGAACAGCTGACCAGTGAAAACATTTTGGAAAGACACAAAAGAACAGATATACTGAAAAATAGAGGCAAGATATGGGGATACAGTTCATAGCATTTGAGTCCATTAACTAATTGTTTGTAAGGTCTATCTTCATTATTTTCCTGGGGTTCTGTCAGACACTCTAATATACTTATAATTCTTCCTTCTTTTTTCTTAAGCTTTTATACTTATCTATTCATTCAGTCTTTCAACAACTATTTAATGAACACTACTATGTATCAATTACTGTGTGAGGTGCTAGGAATACACTGAGGAAGAAGATACACATGACTGTTGCATAATGAAATTTGTTTAATTTGTTCAATTCTTCCCTTTCTTTTGTAGAGAAAATTTAAGTGTCTTAGTGTTGAAAAGCATTGGTTTTAAAATGCCTTTTAAAATGTCAACACTTACTAGTATAGTAAAGTTTTTCTGATAATGGAGCCAATGATTTACTTTTTGATTGCACACACACATATACACACAACTTGGAATTGAAATTGACTAAAATTAAAAAGAACAGTTGTCTAATCTAAAGGAAAAGTCATGCTTCACAGCTAACTTATAAAATACACTTTGCACATCTTTGTCATCGTTGGGTTTTATTAAAATAATTCTACTAACTTTTGAAATTGATGTTGCTTCTTCAACAGGTTTATATTTTTCTTTTTGCAAGGATGTATTCTGTGACTACTAGCCCCCTAGTGGATAGCAAATGTCAACAAAAAATTTGCATGTTACATATTCATCAGTAAAAACGCATTTTCATTTTTAGCATCTTGCTGCTGAAATATTTATTGCAAATTTTTAAAATTACCAAATAATAAAATACACAAATATTTATAAATTTACACTATACAATAAATGACAAACCCACTGCAGAAAAAAAATCCAGACTACCTTCTGTAAATTCTATGACAGGACTGTTCAGCCTCTATTTCCTACCCTAATTTATAATCTCCAACAACCTTATAGTCTCCCCTCTCAAATG
Source organism: Piliocolobus tephrosceles (assembly GCF_002776525.5). Classification (NCBI taxonomy): domain Eukaryota; kingdom Metazoa; phylum Chordata; class Mammalia; order Primates; family Cercopithecidae; genus Piliocolobus; species Piliocolobus tephrosceles. The sequence goes on along the minus strand of NC_045440.1, from coordinate 107,187,526 downwards.
CCAAAAAACGGATCATGACAAAACTGACCAATACATCAAAAGGCAAATGGCACAGCAATGTCAAATACTTCTACCACCACCACCAAAGATCTTTCTATCACACTTCGTTTTAGTAGTGGCACCTTGCATCCTGTCCTTTAAAAAGAAATGTTAGCTGTCTTGTATCTGAAAAGTTAGGGAAAAGATGGATTATTGCTGATATTTCAGTTGAGAACTCTTCACCACACATGCATCCCACACAGTATGAAATCATGGCAGAAGCAGTATGTAAGTACAAAATGGGGACCTTCCAAACTCACCCCAGCTTATTTTAATGCAACTCTTAATAAAATACTTCATATAAAATCCAGAACAAATGTCAATCTACGCAGAATGCCAGGACAGCATGTGTAAACTGGGACTGTCCTAGGCAAGCTGGCACATGTTGCAACTCTATTTATAGGTCACTTAAATGAAGGAAAGTTGACAATGGTTCAAGTTTAATTCAGTTCAAAATAGAAATAGAGATTCTTTTTTTCACCTAAAAATTGAAATAATTAAGTTATGTATTCCAAGAGAACTGACTTCTATGCAGTAAAACCAATTATTATACTATGTTAAACACCCTTTTTAAGGGAGATATTTTGTCTTTCAGAGCTCATATCATATTCTTGAAAATAAAAAAGTCTATTAAGCATTGGCCATATAAGAACAGATCATTATTTGTCTTCAAGTATATTAATCATCCTTTCAATAAAAGATAAAAATGCTACAGAAAAGACATCGGTCATGGTAAAGACATTTGTTAATTATTATAGTTTTCTCTCATTCAACATATGCACCAAGCATTTATTGAATGTGCATAAATTCATAGAAAGTGGCACGAAAGACATAGCCATTTTTGTTGCCTTTTTGTTTTACCTGTATTCTAAAAAGCATAAGAAGAAATATCTAGGAATAAAGGTTATGAGATCATTTGCTTCCAGGTTACTAGATCTTTTTTCACCTAAGAAAAACATTGATGATTTATTTTTTCTAGTTCCTTAGCTCTACAGTTTAACCTTTTTCTTAATCATACTTTTTTTCCTTTTACAAATTATTTCCCTTTACAACATTTTATCTTATTTCTCTCATGGTTATGCTATTTTTTCTTACCACATAGCACAGATGACCACTTCGAAAAAGAGTCATGACAATCATGGTCATGATTTCATGAAAGCAGACTACCCAGATAGTCCTTAAACCATATGTAATGCACACTTAGTAAATTCTAAATACAATTGATTGGTATTAGGTACACTATCAGCATTCTATAAATATAAGGATCTGAATCTACTGAAAAGATCCATTATTGAAACATTGATTATAAAGAAAATTTCATTAATTTAGACTCGATTTCACAATAAGTCTTAAACCTTTACTACTAATAAAATTTCAATGAAACCAGTGATTTTAAAATGTAGCAATTATGCACATAATTCTCCTTTAATTTTTTACTAAATATAATTTACATGCAATTAAAAATACACAGATCTTAAATGTCACTACTGTAATAGCCATTGACAAATACATCACCCAGTAATCCATATCCCTATGGAACATACAGAAGGTTTCCATCACCCCAGAAAGTTCCCTCAAGGAAAACATCGTTATGATTTCTTTTCTATAGATTTGTTTTATCTCTTCTTGACCTTCATATAAATGGAATCATATCATATGTACTCTTTTGTGTCTAGCTTCTTCCATTCATCACAATGATTTTGAGATTTATCCATGTTTCTGTGCATGTAAATAGTTCCCTCACTTCATTGATAAATAATACACTTATTTGAATATACTTGAATATACCACAGTTTGTTTATTCATTCTCCTGTTGATGGACATATGGGAAGTTTCCACTTTGGAAATTCTATGAATGAGACTGCTATAAACATTATCATACAAGTATTTTGTAGATATATTACTTCATCTCTCTTAATTAAATACCTAGGAGTAGAACTGCTGGGTCATTGGGAAAGTGTATATTTAATTTTATAAGAAACTGTCAAATACTTTTCTAATGTTTAGACCATTTATTTATTTATTTATTTATTTATTGAGACAGCATCTCACTCAGTCACCCAGGCTGGAGTGCAGTGGTGCAATCTCAGCTCAGTGCAACCTCTGCCTCCCGGGTTCAAGCAATTCTCGTGCCTCAACCTCCTGAGTAGCTGGGATTACAGGCATGTGCCACCGCGCCCAGCTAATTTTTGTATTTGTAGTAGAGACGGGGTTTCACCATATTGGCCAAGCTGGTCTCAAATTCTTCACCTCAAATGATCTCCCTGCCTCAGCCTCCCATGTTTATATCATTTTAATTGTTTTATACTTTCATTAGCAAGATGTTAGCAGTCAAATTCCTCTTAATTCTCACAAAAGGTAAGTGTTGTCAGAATTTTTGTTGTTTCAAATCGTAGCATTCCTAGTGGATATATCAAAATATCTCATTATAGTTTTTTGGGTTTTTTTTTTTTTTTTTTTTTTTGTCTTTTTTTTTAAGATGCAGTTTTGCTCTTGTCACCCAGGCTGGAGTGCAACGGCGCCATCTTGGCTCACCGCAACCACCACCTCCCGGATTCAAGTGATTCTCCTGCCTCAGCCTTCCTGAGCATAGCTGGGATTACAGGTATACACCACCACACCCGACTAACTTTGTATTTTTAGTAGAGATGGGGTTTCTCCATGTTGGTCAGGCTGGTCTTGAACTCCCAACCTCAGATGATCCACCCGCCTCTGCCTTCCAAAGTGCTGGGATTACAGGCGTGAGCCACCTCTCCCGGCACTTTATAGTCTTGATTTGTATTTCTCAAATAACTAAACACATAGGACACTTCTTGTACTTACTAGCAATTTATATTTTTTTATAAACAGCCTATTCCAATTTCTTATACTTTACGGTTATTTTAAGTTAATGAATTTTAAGAGTGCTTTATATACCTTTTTAAGCAATACGCATTTTAAGCAATAAGCAAATATTTTCTCTTGAAATTTCTTGAAATACAATGTGGTTATATAGTTTCTTAATAGTGTCTCAGTGAATAAAAGTTTTATTTTGATGAAGTCTAATTTGTTGCGGATTTTTTTTTTTCATTTTATAGAATTAGTGCTTTCTGTGTCTTGTCTAAGAAATTATTGACTACTCTAAAATCTGGAAGAAGTTCTCCTCTAATTCCTCCTACAAGCTTTACAGTTTTAGCCAAAACCAAGATCAAATAATATTATCCAATATTTTCTTCCAGAAGGTTTATACTTTTAGGTTTTACATGTATCTCTATGATCCACTTTCAGTTAATTTTATACAATAAAAAGAACTAGGCTTCAAACTTTTTTGCATATGGATATTCAGTTATTCCAGCACCATTTGTTGAAAACACTATCCTTTCTCTACTGAATTGCCTTTGCCTCTCTGTCAAAAATTACTTGTCTATACATGAATGGCTTTATATAAAGACTCTCCATTCTGTTTCACTGATCCATTTGTCTTTATGCCAATGCCACAATGTTTTGATTACTATAGACTTAAAATGTATTCAAATCAGGTAGTGTTAGGGCTCTAACTTTGTTCTTCGTAAAAGCTGTTTTGGTTATTTCAAACATTTCTATTTTAATTTTAGAATCTATCTATATATATAGATCAAATTGGGGAGAAATGATATCTTAACAATACTGAGTTGTATGATCCGTGAACAGTTTATCTTTCTATTTATGCGGACTTTCTTTTATTTCTTTCATCAGTGTTTCAGTGTTTTCAACACACAAACCTTGTGCATATTTTGTTAGATTTATATCTAAGTACTTCATTTTTTGGTGCTAGTATAAATTTATTTTGTATTTTTAATGGTCTTAAAATTTTTTTAAATTTCTATTTATAAGTGTTTCCTTGCTACTATTTAGAAATATAAACGGTTATCAGATATTGACTATATTCTACAGCCTTACTAAACTCACCAGTTCTAGTAACAATTTTATAGATCCCTTTAATGTTCTCTATAAATATTCATGTTCTCTGTGAATAAAGTGTTAGTTCTTTCTTTTCAATCTAGATGCCTTTTATTTTATTTTATTATGCCTATTGTATAAGAGTAAATCCAGGCACTATTATTCCATCTGTACTGGAAGCAGAAGTGTTAAGTACATATTTTGAATATTATTTTTATTTTTAAATAATCAATGTCACAGAGATATTTGGAAAGTCATAAGTATTAGATAACAAGGAAATGGTGATTACCAAACTGCTAAATACTCATCATGCTGAACCTACCTTAAAACTTTACAGTTTAGATCCAAGATAATTGTTTTATATTTTTATTACCCTTGGTATTTTCATTAAGAGTCATTATATAAGCAGTAAAATGTAGAAACAAATACTACACTGAAATTCAATAAATATCTGTTGAATGAATGAATTATAACAATGAATTATAATATGAACGAAGACAATCATGCATTAATTTGTCATACAACTACCAGTTATAGGAGAAAAAAACAGCGAAAGAGAATGCCTTCAAGTTTATCTCATGGCAGAGGAGCTTAAAATACAACACAATCAAGAATTTTAGAACTGGAAGTCTTCTCAGGATTTAGACTGTCTTTTCCCATCCCAGAGATGAGAAAACGGAGATACAGAGAAAAAAATAAACATCTAGAAATGATGACACTATGGGCCTAGGTTTTCTGACTTCTAGTTCTTTCTCATCTACCAAACAAACTATCCACATTTCTTACTTTTTAACTTCTCTAAATGTTGTAGAAACTGCTACATATTAAATAAATAGTAAAATTTTGCAAATAAAAAAACTTTCCTACATTTCACTTATTTTCAACTACGAAAATTATGAAGCATCCAACTATGAAATAATTTCAACTGTAAGAAATATCAACTAAATGTTTTTAAACAGTTTTACTTTAGTTTTCACTGTTTTTATTTTCCTAACCAGAAAAAAATCCAGTTTTAAAATGTATTTCACAAGTTATTTTGAAATAAAAACATACTTGAAACTCAAAAATATTTTGCATCTAAGTTGATAAAGAATTGCAATTTTATGAGTATATGTTAAGTAAGTATCTGCCTACTCAACGCTAAGGTCTAGGGCCAACTTGATATTCATTCATTCAATAAATACTAATGGCCTATCTGTAAAACACTGTACCAAAACCTGTGAGAGAAATAACAAGTCATTTAAAAAGGTCAAAACTACTGCATCACGTTACAGATCAAAGCTCCTTAAAAGAATAACATACTTTTCTGTCTCAAATATAGTTACAAGTCCATAGAGATTTAAATTAAGTTGAACTGAAGTTTCTCTTTCTGAAGCCACTGGTTTCTGAATGGTATTGAAAAAACAAATTACTAATGCTTTAAACTGGAATCATATTCCTAGCATTACCTCCACTTCCCTGTACAATTCAAATACTGCAAGAAAACCCATTCTGATAAGAAAGAAGAAAGAGAGAGAGAGAGAGAAGGATAGAAGCTGGGAGGCAGGGTGGGAGATAAAGGAACAAAAAAAATAGGTTTAATTGAAAAAATTTAAATGGTGACAAAAGAAAATGGGCAAAGGGAGAAATTTCTACAACACTAAGAGAACTGCTCTCTAGGGCAGGGACTGGCACAGTTTTTCTGTAAAAGATCAGAGAGCAAATATTTGCAGTTTTTTTTTTTTTTTTTTTTTTTTGGAGACAGAGTTTCACGCTTGTTGCCTGGACTGGAGTGCAGTGGCACGATCTTGGCTCACTGCAACCTCCAGCTTCCAGGTTCAAGCGATTCTGCCACCTCAGCCTCCCAAGTAGCTGGGATTATAGGCATATACCACCACATCCAGCTAATTTTTGTATTTTTAGTAAACATGGGGTTTCAAGATGTTGGCCAGGCTGGTCTCAAACCCCTGACTTCAGGTGATCCACCCTTCTCGGCCTCCCAAAGTGCTGGGATTACAGGCATGAGCCACTGCACCCGTCCTATATTTGCAGTTTTGAGGCCCATATGGTCTTTCACAACAACTGAACTGTGAAACTGTAGCTAAGAGCAGTCGTAGACAGTAAGTAAATGAACAGCAGTGGCTGCGTTCCAAAAGAACTTTGTTTACAAAAACCAAATGGCAAGTCAAATTTGGCCCAGGTTCATAGTTTGCTGACCCCTTGCTGTAGGGGAAAAAATTCAAAGGACTCAATACTGGCTACAGATAAATGTCTAATTAACTACTGTATAATCTGCATTTTAAAATAAAAGAAATACTCTTTAAAGTGTTTCCCAAATAAACATTTATGTAAATTATAATGAGTTCCATTTTCTAGGCATAACTACCAAATCTGATATTAAACTCTAACTTCTTTCCTGACTAAAAGTAATTTTTGTGAACAAAAGGAGCTATTGGTTGGGCATTTATAAGGTTTGGAAAGAAGATATACAGTATGCTTTGAGTCATTTAGCATGAATTTATTAGTAATAGCAGCCAAAGCACCAGGCAAAAGAGAAAAGACTAAAAGGAACTACAACCTGTTGGCTCCCCACAATAAATCAATTTCAATTGTTTATTCAGGCCAGTACTTGTGAGTGAAAGAGGCAATAAGGAATATAAAATTTTTATTTGTTCTCATTACCGCCTTCTTCTAAGATTACAGATAGGCAACCGGGCGCAGTGGCTCATGCCTGTAATCCCAACACTTTGGGAGGCCGAGGTGGGTGGATCATCTGAGGTCAGGAGTATGAGACCAGCCTGGTCAACATGGTGAAACCCCTTCTCTACTAAAAACACAAAGAAATTAGCCGGGCATGGTGGCGAGTGCCTGTAATCCCAGCTACTTGGGAGGTTGAGGCAGGAGAATCGCTTGAACCCAGGAAGCGGAGGTTGCACTGAGCTGACATCATGCTACTGCACTCCAGCCTGAGCAACAACGAGACTTCTGTCTCAAAACAAAACAAAACAAAACAAAACAAAAAACACAAAGATTACAGATAGGCTTTACCTTGTCTATAATGATGAATTAATTACTCATAAATTTATTGCATTTATTTTTAACATGCGTAACTTCCTGATGAAATGCATTCCAAAACTTAATATTCTATTATGTGACCTAGTGTTTTAGTATTTCGTTGTATTGTTCCTAAACCTGCCTCTCTAAGCTCCACAAAAAGCTATCTCATGTGGTTAATTTTTAAACAAATGGAGTCTATATTCTTATTTTCCATTTTTTTTTTTTTTTTTGAGTCTGATCTTATCGATGTGTTACTCAAAAAATCTTATGTCTGACTGGATTCAGATTTAGAAGTAGAGGCTCGCAGAGAGGAAAGTCTGACTTTCTTGGCAATTTGTTCCTGGCGCTTCTGTTTAGCCTCCTTCATTCTCTTGGCTGAAAGTTAAGCATATTCTGCAGCCTCTTCCTAATTTTCTTAGTATGTTGCTTCTCAGGCAATATGCCGCCATTTGTGCTGCAGGACATGTGGAGTAACAAGACGCTGAATCTTGGGTGCTTTGGTCCTAGGTTTCTTACCTTCTTTGTTTAAAGGCTTTCTTACAACATACTGGCGGACATCATCTTCTTTAGAGAGATTGAAAAGTTTGAGGATTCTGCTAGCTCTTTTGGGCCCCAGGCAACAAGGCACCATAGTATCAGTCAATCCAGGAATATACTTTTCTCCTTTTTTAACAATAACCAAGTTAGAACGCTCCAGTTGGCATCCACAATGCAACCACAAACTGATTTTCTCTTTCTTTCTCCAGTTCTTCTTGGTCTGTAACAGGAATGCCCCTTACTCATTAGCAGGTGGACACAGCCATGAATCAAGACACCCCGCTTCATGGGGAATCATTGTTTGTCATTACCACCACTGATTAGGACCACATAACCCTTCCATTCTTCAACCAGAGCATCAGCAGCAACTTCTGTGGCCATATGCTTCTCATAAAAAGTGCAGTTTGTGTTTATTGTCCACTTCAATGAGTTTCTGGCAGCCAGTGGCTGGGAAGATGTCCAGTTTCATCTTGAAGCAGGTGAATGCCTCCGAGGTGCCATGAAAAAGAGCTCATTATCCATTTTATTTAGTCATTCATTCACTCATTTTTAAAAAATCCTATCTCCATTGGTTATCTATTTTTTTCATATACCTTGACCATTATAACTGCCATTTGGGGAACTTTCTTGATCTCTGAAGTCATTGTGTAGCAGATACTACCAGCAACCCAACCATATTGCCTCATAATTCACCATTCCCTACATAGTAATATCGGCTTACTATCAGTGTCTGTTACACTCTGCCTGAGCGCTTTCTCTTGCCAGTGAGTTTCAGAGAGTTAACAATTCCCAGGATCAGCCCTGGACCAACAACAAAGGAGAGTTGATAAATAAATACTCCAACTTTCTTGTCCTCTATATAGGAAAACTCTGAGGTCTTTCTACCCAGTCTCCCAGAAGAAGTCTCCACAAGATTAAGATGACTGTTTTCCCCAAAGATAGGATTACATATACTGTTCCCTTCTGGTGCAGTCATTGTTTTCTTTTTCTCTTAAGATCCAGCAACGTATTGGAGTGGTGACTTTGGGCACCATCTAAAATGACTCCCAGTGGTCTTACTTGTTAGAACTGATACCTGAGAACCCACCATACTACATATACAATTTGTTTCTGCAGAAATGCATGACTTTGTACTTATTCACCACAGAAATAAATGTACCTGCTACTTCTGGGCAACAGAAATAGTATAAACCAAATTTAAATTTATCTTCATTCAAACAGAAAAATAAGGTATAGAAAAATAGGCCGAGCATGGTGGCTCACACCTGTAATCCCAGGTCTTTGGGACACCGAGGTGGGCAGATCACAAGGTCATGAGATTGAGACCATCCTGGCCAACATGGTGAAACCCTGCCTCTATAAAGTACAAACAATTAGCCAAGCATGGTGGTGCACACCTGTAGTCCCAGCTACTTGGGAGGCTGAGGCAGGGGAATCACTTGAACCTAGGAGGCAGAGATTGCAGTGAGCCAAGATCGTGCCACTGCACTCCACCCTGACAACAGTGTAAGACTCCATTTCAAGAAAATAAATAAATAAATAAGGAAGAAAAAGAATCTTCCCATCAAAATCCTTTATTCTCCTTCCAAAGGTAGGAAATATAAGAGCCCTATGTACTATTTTAAGTATCACACTTTGAACACGGAGAAGCCCATAGAACTGAGCCAAAATAGTTACAACAGAGTTAGACCCAAGTATATGTTGGGTCTGCATATACTTGCTTGAAAAACCACATCATCCTTCAGCCCAGGATAGAACCTTTGGAGATATTGTTAACCTTTCCCATTATCTTAACTCCCACTTCCAACTAGTCCCATCAATCCAACTTCTATAAAGTGTCTTATAGCCATCTCTTCTTCATTCCCATTAGTCCAATGCCAGTCTGTCTTTCCTATGACAAAAACTTCTAAGTTCCCTGTTTTATTTCACTTCTTTATTCTGGAAAATCTATCTGATAACCTAACACTCCCACATCCCATCTAAGATAGTTCAAACCTATGATAGGTCAAGTCCTGAACATCACATACAGTATTTATGTAAAACATACGAATGTTTACATTACTTAGACAACTCACCGTTCCCTAAACATTTCATGTATTGTCATCTCTGTTTGGAATGAAGACTAAAAGTAAAACATTTGCCTAAAGATTAAACAAAATGTTTACCTGTCTGAAGCTATGTCACTGGCAATGTGATGCTTCACGCCTGACCCATTTTTAATAGAATCCTGTCTTGTGAGCCCATGAGATCGACTTTTCTCCACTGCAGGTACAGATAGGTCACCTGAGGGTCCTTGGAACTGGGTCTGCTCATGTAGTTTTGGTTTCTTCTCCTGAGGTGCCTCCTCATTTCTTAGCCCTCGAAGAACCTTTTGATCAGGTTGCTGTGGTGTATTAGTTCCACTATTATAAAACCATGCTCCTGATTTAGTGAGGATTTCTTGTTGTTTTCGGCACAAATTACATACCCACATAACCTGCACATGAAGACATAGGGGGGAAAAATTAGTGTTCCCAAAAGTTAAAAACAAACAAAAAGAGACAAAAATTCAAGCAAACAAAAAATTATATGGTTATCCTTCTGAAGTTAAAACATAATCCTAATTAACTGCTACTGTAAATTAAATAATACATACTTTTTTAATTTTTCTGAATAATTCTAATGAAATAGACAACATTTATTGACCACAGAGATAGCAAACTAGAGTCCCAAATTGATGATTGTTTGTACTATTTAATTAGTTTTATTTAAAATAGAGGCATTGTGTAACACACAGAAAATAGATTTTGAAGCTAGACAGTTGGGTTTAAATACCAACTCCAAAATTAGAAACTTTGCAACTTTCAACAAGGAACTGAACCTTCATATCTATAAAACTTAGTTTCCTTAATGATAAAATAGGGAAATAAAGATGATAATTTCCCTGTATTTTGAGGTTGAATATTAGAAATAATTTATTTAAAATATCTAGAATATTACTTGTTATAAAGAAAATTAGCTGTTAATATTAGGTTAACATTCTATCAGCAATTATATTATTCTTAAGGGGGCTTTTATTTTTTTCAAGTAGCACCTAATGGCTAAAATAAAGCTACAAGCTTTGTTGATCCTCTATTAAAAAACCTATTAATTGCTAATAATTTATAGTAATGCACTTGATGTTTTTATTGTGGCAAAAGACACAAAATAAAATTTGCCATTTTAACCATTTTTAATTGTATACCTCAGTAGCAGTAAGTATATTCACATTGTGAAACAGTTCTTCAAAACTTTTCTTGCAAAACTGAAACTCTACACCCCATTAAACAGCAACAGCCCTTTTCCTCTCCCCAAATCCCAGCACAACTATTCTATACTCAATTTTTCAACAGATATATTTTTCAGATTCCAGAAATCTAAACATATTGTAATTAATATCTCTGTGGCCAGAAAACCCTTCACCCTTTTCCGAAAAATCCTTTTCAATTAATCATTTAAAAAATCATATTATCATAAAATAAGCGTTCATAATTCAAGTATGTGAGTGCTAAATATTTTGTTTATGTCAAATACTTACTCTTACAGAGCTCTCCAGGTTGCTAAACATTTTCTCACATAAAATAAATTACAACAGTATAGATAATCACAGTAAAAGGTTCAACATGGTGTTTTCAACTGACACAAAAATGTTTCTGTAAAATACCACATAGACTTTTTACCTTATTGTCCATTATTCCAGTTCATAGTTTGTACAGATCTTATCACACAACATTGTACTTGCTCATTTTTATTATTTTTTTCTTTCATTGAATTGTATATACATTTCTTTTCGCCCCAATTAAATCTGAAGCTTATTGAAGGCAGGAACTACATCATCTACTAACATAATAAAACCTTATAAATTATGGAATGGTAAGATATAAATGTTTGCTAAGTTTAAGTTGTTTAAAATTCTTCTGGGGAAAATATGGTAATAATATATTTAATATTATTAGGCCAAGATGTATGTTCATTAATTTCCTAAAGAATTAGTCATAAATAATATCAATATATGTATGTATTTTATTTTTATAAGTATTTTGATGTGAAAACACCATTATTTCACTGAAATTAAAAAGAATATGCCTCATTGTTCAAATTTCTTTTGCTCTAATTGATTTGAATAGACATGAAATATATCTAACCGGTTCATCAACAGTCTCAAAAATCAAATCTGAGTCAGCATCTCAGTCTTTTGATGCCATCTTGTGACAAACGCAAGTACTGCAGATCTTTTAAAAAGTCATGCAAAACAGAACCACAAAATAATGCAAAAATAGATGAAGTTTGAATTTCAACTTTTCTATTTTAAACAAGTTGTTATTTATGCTTCAGTGATAATCTATTCTAGATTATTTTAAGATATAATTTATCTGAATTAGGTCACACTCAGAGTACTGAAGAAGAGCATCCTTCCGTGCCTGGTAATCAACAATGAAACAGAAATGAGAGCTTGTGAGACAGACAATTATCCAATCACTATCATCTGCAGAAACAGCATTTTGCTGCTTTGTAGCAGTTGAAAAATAAAATTTTTCACAAGGTAAGCAGGTTACTTAATGTATTTTAGAGCAGAGCTTCTCAAAGAATATCCCAGGGAGAATAGCATCAGTATCACCAGAAGTGCAAATTCCCAGGTCCCACCCCAGACTTACTGAATAGGAAACTCTGGGGCAGTGCCCAGTAATATTTTTCCCCAATTCCTCCAGGTAATTCTGCCAGATTCTTCTTTAAAGCCACTCAGTACATTGTAGGCTGATAAATAATAGCTCCTTTGGACAAATTCTCTATTTCTTATATTTCTGCTCCTTTTTTGGCTGTTTTCCAAGACAGTATTCAGGTGTTCTGCAAGGCTTATGCTGCTACACAACCTGCAGCTCATCGAATCCATAGTCTGATTCTTCTCAACTTAGACAGACTTGTACTTCTCAAAAAACCTAATCTCACTTCAGTTCCCACAGCACTGCCAACTTCTCTTAGTCCCTGAATGATCCTCTATTTCTCTATGGCACAAGCTGTCTACTCTGCAGCTTCTTCTGCTAAGTTATCTCATCCCTCACTATAGATGGGTGTCATGTCTGGGACATGTAGTTATGCTTATGCCACACTACAACAAAGGATAGTTCTGGAAGTCAAGTCTGCCCTTTTCTTGGCCTTTCTGAATCATGATGCACTGCCAAGTTCATTCTGAAGTACTTATGCCCCTGAAGGATGCTAGGGCATCCCAAAGGGTGATTCCCTTCCATGGATCTCAAATAATAATAAGAGTAAAGGTGTCCTTCAATTTAACCAAAATGCATCCTCATCCTGGGTCAAAGCCTGGAAAGAAGAGACTGGAACATACCTCTAATCATCTACTGACCTCACCTGTCTTCTTTCTCTTCCCCTACAATATAGAAGAATAGAAGAAGCAAGCTTTTCCTTGACTTTTCTTTTCTGTATACCTAATACTTTCCTCAAATACCCTCAGGCTTGAAGTAATGAGCTTCAATCTTCCCATTTCATCGATTTCATCCCTTAAGCCATCCATTGCCTTAATGGAAAAGGAGAAAAAACACGCCAGCTAACACGCCAGCTTACTGATAAAAGAATCTAAATAGGAAGGCAATTATAATATAATATATGCATTACACGTGTTTTGAACATTGTCAGCTATGTTCAGAGATTAATATTTGCCCAAGTACAAAGTACGGACCAGATACACCTCGAGAAAGAGAAGTCCTGGTAGCTTCTGGTTTCTGATAAAACGGCTGATTTCCCAGCTTTAGGCAGGAGTTGTGGGGTGGAAGGAGGAAGGCTGAAGAAGATAGAAAAGGAAGCCTGGGCTGACACTTAAAGAATGTAAAAGTGGCCAAGCGTGGTGGTTCATGCCTGTAATTCCAGCACTTTGGGAGGCCAAGGCGGGAGGATCATGAGGTCAAGAGATTGAGACCATCCTGGTCAACATGGTGAAACCCCGTCTCTACTAAAATTACAAAAATTAACTGGGCTTGGTGGCACGTGCCTGTAGTCCCAGCTATTCAGGAGGCTGAGGCAGGAGAATCGTTTGAACCTGGGAGGGAGAGGTTGCAGTGAGCTGAGATCTTGCCATTGCACTCCAGCCTGGCAACAGAGTGAGACTCTGTCTCAAAAAACAAAAAAAGTTAAAAGTGCAAGTTTTGAATATAGCAAAATCAACCAATAATAGCTCTCAAAAGAAACAGCACAACAGATCAAAGGTAGAAGGGCTAGGAGTAAATATCAGAAACTAGAAAACAGATGGTTTAGCAAGTCATAGGGAACAAAGCATGGGATTGCTGAAAACATGAAACTGCTACTAAGGTTGAACTTTAACACACTATTTAAAGCATGTTAGTATTAAGCTATTTCCTTTGAAAAGAAACAGATGGCATTATCAGAATTATTGAGGTATTCATTCAGTATGTGGGCACGCTCCAAAGAAATAGCAAATGAAACTCAACCAATTAAATTAGAGAACTGGGATGGATAAAATTACTAAGTATTAAGTTCTGTAAACTTACAATAAATAACTGGTTAAATCAGAAAACTGAAACAATCAGATAATTAAGTAGAAATTTTAACAGCTTCATAATTAATATGATGAGTACATCTTCCAAGTTTTGACAACTGTAAATGCCATATATTAATTAAAAGACAGGAAATGATAATAAAAACAAGACAATTAAGCTGAAAATACAATCATGCATTATGCCATGAAGTTTGTATTACTAAAAATTTTAGATATCTACATTATTATTTATCGAAACAAAATACAAAATTGCAAAGAAATGCAATGTAACTTGCACTTAAAGCCTCAGATACATTACAATTAAAATTATACTGAGTTTTACCACTTTGCCTAAATTTAAACTTTTAACCCTCTCTATTACTTTCCCCAAACTCTATTTTTACCTCTACCTATGTAAGTAATTTGTTTTATGCCATGATATAAATCTAAACTTTTAACCTTTTTTTGCTGAAAGCAGACATGTCTTTCAAAAGAAAGACTGTTGTTTCTATACCCAGAATTTTAACTTATAAATGAATAAATAAAAATAAAAAACAAATGAAAGGAAACGAGCAGAGCTAAAGCCTCAGGCCTACTATGTCCCCAGCCAAAAAGCAGGTACCAGTGAACAAGAGCACAGGTCTTATGGTTTAGCAGAACTAGAAGGGCTCCATGTGAAATGAGAAACTGAAATTCATGTTCACGTCTGGATGCCTGGTGCCTTCTTCATTAATAAAAAAAAGCTAAAAAAAATGCTGTGGAAATCTCAACCTACACCTTCCTAGAAGCTGTAGGCTTAGGCAAGTGGGACACACTTGTAACTTTGACACTGAACAAAGCCTCCCCAGACTTGGTTTATGTATATGAATTTATAAGATCACTAATGTAAAATATCACTAATATATTAATTTGCAATATCACACAATATCATGATTGAGGCAAGACCCCAGCTCATTAATGAATATCTGGTTCTGAATTGGAGATCCCAGAGCCTGCATGAAGGCAACCATGAAATTATTAATACGGAAGAAGTAAGTTCAGAGGAAAGAGGAAGGAAGAAAGAGAAGAAGAGAGAGAAAGACAGGAGGTCCTAGATGGTTTCACAGTTGACTTCTCCCAATCACTGAAGGAATAGCTATCTAAAACTTATACAAAATATTATAGAAGGGGGGAAAAATGGAAACTTCCATGATTCAATTTATGAGAAATTTTTAATGGCAATATCAGAAAATAGCAGTGGATCCATTTCCTGAATTGGCTGTTACAAATTACCCCAAACTGGTGGCGTAAAACAACAAGAAATGTATTCCCTCACAGCTCTGGGACCAGAAGTCCAATTTCAGTATCACCTGACCAAAATCAAGATATCAACAAGGCCACGCTCCTTCAGAAGGCTCTAGGGAAAACCAGTTCCTTGTCTCCTCTGGCAATTAGCTTCTGGTGAGTATCATCATTCCTTGGCTTGTGACCACATCAATCCAATATTCAAGAACAGCATCTTTGAACTCTCTCTGTTAAATCTTCACATTGTCTTCTCCTCTGTGTTTGTGCACAGATACATATGCACTGATGATACAAGGGATTGCATTTAGGGCTGACCTGCATAATCTCCCTCTCTCAAGATCTTTACTGTATCACATCTGCATCATTTTGGAGGAAAGGGAAGAGTTGGGGGCCATATAAGATAACATTCATAGGTTGCAGGAATTAAGAAATGGTTATCTTTAGAGGGGCCATTTTTCTGCCTACCACAGACAAAATTAAAGTGAATAGCCCAATAGTGCAAGTGGAAATGAATGCATATGTCTAAAAATCTTGAACCAAATCCTTAATTTTATATAGCAAATATATATGAGAAAGAAATGAACAAAGACGAACCTACCATGACAAAGGGGAGATTACACCAAAGATGCAAGAATAGTTTAATTTCAAAAAACATATTAATGAAATTCATCAGATTATTTAATTAAAATAGAAATAAAATGACGTTATCAATACACATAGAAAAACCATTCAGCATTCATAAAATGCAAGATTCATTTGTGTGAAAACAATATAAAATCTAGCAACTAAATATTATAGAAATTAGCAATGATTTGACCTAGGAAAGGATATCTACAAAAACTCTATATCCCATTTTATGTTTAAGAATTAAAGGTAAGAGCATTCCTTTTAAAGTAAGAAATGAGCAAAGGATTCCCAGTATCACCACCTCTGTTCAACACTGTATTGGAGATGCTAGCCAAGTAAATCTCTCCTCAATCTCTCTCTCTCTCTCTTTCTCACACACACAGACACACACAGACACACACACATACACACACGAGAAAGGATGAAATAAAACTGTCCTTATTTGAACACTATTTGATTAAGAACATCATTTGATTATGATACAAAATGTAAAAATCTACAGCCAAAATATTGAGTAGTAAGGGAGCTCAGTAAGTTTCCTCGATCAAATCATGATTAAGCAAAATAAACAGGATTTCTATACACCACCTATAACCAATGACAAAACATTAAATAAAATTTTTAAAGACGTCTGTTATAAAGAATAATAATAGGCTGGGCACGGTGGCTATGCCTATACTCCTAGCACTTTGGAAGGCTGAGGTGGGCAGATTGCTTGTGCTCAGGAGTTCAAGACCAGCCTGGGCAACATGGCAAAACCTGGTCTCTACAAAAAATTTAAAAAATTAGCTGGGCACAGTGACATGGCCCACCCCAGCTACTTGGGGGTGCTGAGACAGGAGGAGCACTTGAGCCCAGCAGGTCGAGGCTCCAGTGAACCAAGATGTGCCCCTGCACTCCAGCCTGGGTGACAAAGTGAGACCTGTCTTAAGAAAAAAAAGAAAGAAAGAAAGAAAAGAAAATAACATACAAGAGTCCTCCAAACAAAAAAAACCCTCCTGAGGATCCATTCCAACATGGCCGAATAGGAACAGCTCCGGTGTGCAGCTCCCAGCAGGATCAAGGCAGGAGACGGGTGATTTCTACATTTCCAACTGAGCCTCTGCTGGTGATACTCAGGCAAACAGGGTCTGGAGTGGGCCTCAAGCAAACTCCAACAAACCTGCAGCTGAGGGATCTGACTGTTAGAAGAAAAACTAACAGAAAGGAATAGCATCAACATCAACAAAAAGGACATTCACACCAAAACCCCATCTGTAGGACACCAATGTCAAAGATCAAAGGTAGATAAAACCACAAAGATGGGGAGAAACCAGAGCAGAAAGGCTGAAAATTATAAAAACCAGAGCAATTCTTTGACTCCAAAGGATTACAGCCCCTTGCCAGTAACGGAACAAAGCTGGACAGAGAATGACTTTGATGAGCTGACAGAAGTACGCTTCAGAAGGCTGGTAATAACAAACTCCTCCAAGCTAAAGGAACATGTCCTAACCCAGTGCAAGGAAGCTAAGAACCTTGAAAAAAGTTAGATGAATTGCTAAATAGAATAACCAGTTTAGAGAAGAACATAAATGAACTGATGGAGCTGAAAAGCACATCACGAGAACTTTGTGAAGCATACACAAGTATCATTAGCTGAATTGATCAAGTGGAAGAAAGGATATCAGAGATTGAAAATCAACTCAATGAGACAAAACAAGAAAACAAGACTAGAGAAAAAAAGAGTAAAAATGAACAAAGCCTCCAAGAAGTATGGGACAATGTGAAAAGACCAAATCTATATTTGATTGGTGTACCTGAAAGTGATGGGGTGAACAGAACCAAGTTGGAAAACATTCTTCAGTATATTATCAAGGAGAACTTACTCAGCCTTGCAAGGCAGGCCAACATTCAAATTCAGGAAATACAAAGAACACCACAAAGATACTCCTCGAGAAGAGCAACCCCAAAACACATAATCGTCAGATTCACCAAGGTTGAAATGAAGGAAAAAATGTTAATGACAGCCAGAGAGAAAGGGTGGGTTACCCACAAAGGGAAGCCCATCAGAGTAACAGTGGATATCTCAGCAGAAACCCTACAGGCCAGAAGAGAGTGGGGGCCAATATTCGACAGTCTTAAAGAAAAGATTTTTCAACCCAGAATTTCATATCCAGCCAAACTAAGCTGCATAAGTGAAGCAGAAATAAAATCCTTTACACACAAGGAAATGCTGAGAGATTTTGTCACCACCAGGCCTGGTCTACAAGAGCTCCTGAAGGAAGCACTAAACATGGAAAGGAACAACCGGTACCAGCTATTGCAAAAACACACCAAATTGTACAGACCATCAACACTATGACAAAACTGCATAAACTAACGGGCAAAATAACCAGCTAGGATCTTAATGGAAGAATCAAATTCCCACATAACATACTAACCATAAATGTAAAATGGGCTAAGGACCCCAATTAAAAGACACAGACTGGCAAACTGGATAAAGAGTCAAGAACCATCGGTGTGCTATATTAAGGAGACCCAACTCACATTCGGAGACACATATAGGCTCAAAATAAAGGGACGGAGGAAGATCTACCAAGCAAATGGAAAGCAAAAAAAAAAAAAAGCAGGGCTTCCAATCCTAGTCTCTGATAAAACAGACTTTAAACCATCAAAGATCAAAAGAGACAAACAAGGCCATTACATAATGGTAAAGGGATCAATTCAACAAGAAGACCTAATTATCTTAAATATATATGCACCCAATACAGGAGCATCCAGATTCATAAGGCAAGTCCTTAGAGACCTACAAAGAGACTTAGACTCCCACACAATAATAATGGGAGACTTTAACACCCACTGTCAATATTAGACAGATGAACGAGACAGAAAATTAACAAGGACACCCAAGAATTAAACTCAGCTCTGTACCAAGCAGATCTAATAGACATCTACAGAACTCTCCACCCCAAATCAACAGAATATACATTCTTCTCAACACCACACCGCACTTATTCCAAAATTAACCACATAGTTGGAAGTAAAGCACTCCTCAGCAAATGTAAAAGAACACAAATCACAACAATCTCAGACCACAGTGCAATCAAATTAGAACTCAGGATCAAGAAACTCACTCAAAACCACACAACTACATGGAAACTGAACAGCCTGCTCCTGAATGACTACTGGGTACATAACGAAATGAAGGCAGAAACAAACATGTTCTTTAAAACCAATGAGAACAAAGAAACAATGTACCAGAATCTCTAGGGCACATTTAAAGCAGTGTATAGAGGGAAATTTATAGCACTAAATGCCCACAAGAGAAAGCAGGAAAGACCTAAAATTGAGACAGTAACATCACAATTAAAAGAACTAGAGAGGGGCTTGGGGAGGGGTGCCCGCCATTGCTGAGGCTTAAGTAGGTAAACAAAGCTGCCAAAAAGCTCAAACTGGGTGGAGCCCACCGCAGCTCAAGGGGGCCTGCCTGTCTCTGTAGACTCCACCTCTGGGGACAGGGCATAGCTAAACGAAAAGCAACAGAAACCACTGCAAATGTCAATGACCCTGTCTGACAGCTTTGAAGAGAGCAGTGGATCTCCCAGCACAGAGGTTGAGATCTGAGAATGGACAGACTGCCTGCTCAAGTGGGTCCCGGACCCCTGAGTAGCCTAACTGGGAGACAACCCCCACTAGGTGCAGACCAACACCTCACACCTCACACCTCACACAGTGGGATACACCCCTGAGACGAAGCTTCCAGAGCAAGAATCAGACAGCAACACTGGCTGTTCAGCAATATTCTATTTTCTGCAGCCTCCGCTGCTGATACCCAGGCAAACAGGGTCTGGAGTAGACCTCAAGCAATCTCCAACAGACCTACAACTGAGGGTCCTGACTGTTAGAAGGAAAACTAACAAACAGAAAGGACACCCACATCAAAACCTCTCAGTTCGTCACAGTCATCAAAGACCAAAGGAAGATAAAACCACAAAGATAAGGAAAAAGCCAGTCAGAAAAACTGGAAATTCAAAAAACTCAGAGCGCATCTCCCCCTCCAAAGGAACGCAGCTCATCGCAAGCAAAGGATCAAAGCTGGATGGAGAATAACTTTGACGAGTTGAGAGAAGAAGGTTTCAATCAATCAAACTTCTCAGAGCTAAAGGAGGAACTACGTACCCAGCGCAAAGAAACTAAAAATCTTGAAAAAAGAAAGGAAGAATGGATAACTAGAATAATCAATGCAGAGAAGGCCATAAACGAACTGAGAGAGATAAAAACCATGACATGAGAAATACGTGACAAATGCACAAGCTTCAGTAACCGACTGGATCAACTGGAAGAAAGAGTATCAATGATTGAAGATCAAATGAATGAAACGAAGCGAGAAGAGAAGTTTAGAGAAAAAAGAGGAAAAAGAAATGAATAAAGCCTCCAAGAAATACGGGATTATGTGAAAAGACCAAATCTACATCTGATTGGTGTGCCTGAAAGTGACGGGGAAAATGGAACCAAGTTGGAAAACACCCTTCAGGATATCATCCAGGAGAACTTCCCCAACCTAGTAAGGCAGGCCAACATTCAAATTCAGGAAATACAGAGAACACCACAAAGATACTCCTCGAGAAGAGCAACTCCAAGACACATAATTGTCAGACTCACCAAAGTTGAAATGAAGGAAAAAATGTTAAGGGCAGCCAGAGAGAAAGGTCGGGTTACACACAAATGGAAGCCCATCAGACTGACAGCAGATCTCTCCGCAGAAACTCTCCAAGCCAAAAGGGAGAGGGGGCCAATATTCAACATTCTTAAAGAAAAGAATTTTCAACCCAGAATTTCATATCCAGCCAAACTAAGTTTCATAAGTGAAGGAGAAATAAAATCCTTTACAGACAAGCAAATGCTTAGAGATTTTGTCACCACTAGGCCTGCCCTACAAGAGACCCTGAAGGAAGCACTAAACATGGAAAGGAACAGGTACCAGCCATTGCAAAAACATGCCAAAATGTAAAGACCATCAATGCTAGGAAAAAACTGCATCAACTAACGAGCAAAAACCAGCTAATATCACAATGACAGGATCAAGTTCACACATAACAATATTAACCTTAAATGTAAATAGACTAAATGGTCCAACTAAAAGACACAGACTGGCAAATTGGAAAAAGAGCCAAGACCCATCAGTTTGCTTTATTTAGGAGACCCATCTCACATGCAGAGACACACATAGTCTCAAAATAAAGGGATGGAGGAAGATCTACTAAGCAAATGAAGAACAAAAAAAAGCAGGGGTTACAATCCTAGTCTCTGATAAAACAGACTTTAAACCATCAAAGATCAAAAGAGACAAACAAGGCCATTACATAATGGTAAAGGGATCAATTAATCAGGAAGAGTTAACTATCCTAAATATATATGCACCCAATACAGGAGCACACAGATTCATAAAGCAAGTCCTTAGAGACTTACAAAGAGACTTAGACTCCCATACAATAATAATGGGAGACTTCAACACCCCACTGTCAACATTAGACAGATCAACAAGACAGAAAGTTAATAAGGATATCCAGGAAGTGAACTCAACTCTGCACCAAGTGGACCTAATAGACATCTACAGAACTCCCCACCCCAAATCAACAGAATATACATTCTTCTCAGCACCACATCACACTTATTCCAAAATTGACCAGATAGGTGGAAGTAAAGCACTCCTCAGCAAATGTAAAAGAACAGAAATTATAATAAACTGTCTCTCAGACCACAGTGCAATCAAACTAGAACTCAGGACTAAGAAACTCAATCAAAACCGCTCAACTACATGGAAACTGAACAACCTGCTCCTGAATGACTACTGGGTACATAACGAAATGAAGGTAGAAATAAGATGTTCTTTGAAATCAATGAGAACAAAGATACAACATACCAGAATCTCTGGAACACATTTAAAGTAGTGTGTAGAGGGAAATTTATAGCACTAAATGCCCACAAGAGAAAGCTGGAAAGATCTAAAATTGACACCCTAACATCACAATTAAAAGAACAGGTTTTTTGTGTCTCTATCTCCTCCAGTTCTGCTCTGATCTTAGTTATTTCTTGCCTTCTGCTAGCTTTTGAATGTGTTTGCTCTTGCTTCTCTAGTTCTTTTAATTGTAAATTGTTTCATAAAATTAAATTTTAAAAAATAAAGCCATACAGCTCATTTTATGAAAATAATATAATTTTGACACCAGATAAGCAAAGCACATACCAATTCCACTGACATATATTTGGAGCCAAAATATAAGCGAAAACTTAAATATAAAACTCCTGGCCAGGCACAGTGGTTCATGCCTGTAATCCCAGCACTTTGGGAGGCTGATAGGCAAGAAATAACTAAGATCAGAGCAGAACTGGAGGAGATAGAGACACAAAAAACCCTCCAAAAAATCAATGAATCCAGGAGCTGGCTTTTTGACAAGATCAACAAAATTGATAGACCGCTAGCAAGACTAATAAAGAAGAAAAGAGAGAAGAATCAAATAGGCGCAACAAAAAATGATAAAGGGGATATCACCACCGACCCCACAGAAATAGAAACTACCATCAGAGAATACTATAAACACCTCAACGCAAATAAACTAGAAAACCTAGAAGAAATGGATAATTTCCTGGACACGTACACTCTCCCAAGACTAAACCAGGAAGAAGTTGAATCCCTGAATAGACCAATAGCAGGCTCTGAAATTGAGGCAATAATTAATAGCCTACCAACCAAAAACAGTCCAGGACCAGAAAGATTCACAGCTGAATTCTACCGGAGGTACAAGGAGGAGCTGGTACCATTCCTTCCGAAACTATTCCAATCAATAGAAAAAGAAGGAATCCTCCCTAACTCATTTTATGAGGCCAACATCATCCTGATACCAAAGCCTGGCAGAGACACAACAAAAAAAAGAGAATTTTAGACCAATATCCCTGATGAACATCGATGCAAAAATCCTCAATAAAATACTGGCAAACCGAATCCAGCAGCACATCAAAAAGCTTACTCACCATGATCAAATGGGCTTCATCCTGGGATGCAAGGCTGGTTCAACATACACAAATCAATAAATGTAATCCAGCATATAAACAGAACCAAAGGCAAAAACCACAAGATTATCTCAACAGATGCAGAAAAGGCCTTTGACAAAATTCAACAGCCCTTCATGCTAAAAACTCTCAATGAATTTGGTATTGATGAAACATACCTCAAAATAATAAGAGCTATTTATGACAAACTCAAAGCCAATATCAGACCGAATGGGCAAAAACTGGAAGCATTCCCTTTGAAAACTGGCACAAGACAGGGATGTCCTCTCTCGCTACTCCTATTCAACATAGTGGTGGAAGTTCTGGCTAGGGCAATCAGGCAAGAGAAAGAAACAAAGGTATTCAGTTAGGAAAAGAAGAAGTCAAATTGTCCCTGTTTGCAGATGACATGACTGTGTATTTAGAAAACCCCATCATCTCAGCCCAAAATCTCCTTAAGCTGATAAGCAACTTCAGAAAAGTCTCAGGATACAAAATTAATGTGCAAAAATCACAAGCATTCTTATACACCAGTAACAGACAAACAGAGAGCCAAATCATGAATGAACTTCCATTTACAACTGCTTCAAAGAGAATAAAATACCTAGGAATCCAACTTACAAGGGATGTAAAGGACCTCTTCAAGGAGAACTACAAACCACTGCTCAGTGAAATAAAAGAGGACACAAACAAATGGAAGAACATACCATGCTCATGGACAGGAAGAATCAATATCATGAAAATGGCCATACTGCCCAAGGTAATTTATAGATTCAATGCCATCCCCATCCAGCTACCAATGACTTTCTTCACAGAATTGGAAAAAAACAGCTTTAAAGTTCGTATGGAACCAAAAAAGAGCCCGCATTGCCAAGACAATCCTAAGTAAAAAGAACAAAGCTGGAGGCATCACGCTACCTGACTTCAAACTACACTACAAGGCTACAGTAACCAAAACAGCATGGTACTGGTACCAAAACAGAGATATAGACCAATGGAACAGAACAGAGTCCTCAGAAATAATACCACACATCTACAGCCATCTGATCTTTGACAAACCTGAGAAAAACAAGAAATGGGGAAAGGATTCCCTATTTAATAAATGGTGCTGGGAAAATTGGCTAGCCATAAGTAGAAAGCTGAAACTGGATCCTTTCCTTACTCCTTATACGAAAATTCATTCAAGATGGATTAGAGACTTAAATGTTAGACCTAATACCATAAAAACCCCAGAAGAAAACCTAGGTAACATCATTCAGGACATAGGCATGGGCAAGGACTTCATGTCTAAAACACCAAAAGCAACGGCAACAAAAGCCAAAATTGACAAATGGGATCTCATTAAACTAAAGAGCTTCTGCACAGCAAAAGAAACTACCATCAGAGTGAACAGGCAACCTACAGAATGGGGGAAATTTTTGCAATCTATTCAGCTGACAAAGGGCTAATATACAAAAGTTAGAAAGAACTCAAACAAATTTGCAAGAAAAAAACAAACAACCCCATCCAAAAGTGGGCAAAGGACATGAACAGACATTTCTCAAAAGAAGACATTCCTGCAGCCAACAGACACATGAAAAAATGCTCATCATCACTGGCCATCAGGGAAATGCAAATCAAAACCACAATGGGATACCATCTCACACCCGTTAGAATGGCAATCATTAAAAAGTCAGGAAACAACAGGTGCTGGAGAGGATGTGGAGAAATAGGAACTTTTACACTGGTGGTGGGATTGTAAACTAGTTCAACCATTGTGGAAAACACTATGGCGATTCCTCAAGGATCTAGAACTAGAAATGCCATATGACCCAGCCATCGCATTACTGGGTATATACCCAAAGGATTATAAATCATGCTGCTATAAAGACACATGCACACGTATGTTTATTGCGGCACTATTCACAATAGCAAAGACTTGGAATCAACCCAAATGTCCATCAGTGACAGACTGGATTAAGAAAATGTGGCACATATACACCATGGAATACTACGCAGCCATAAAAAAGGATGAGTTCGTGGCCTTTGTAGGGACATGGATGCAGCTGGAAACTATCATTCTCAGCAAATTATCACAAGAACAGAAAACCCAACACCACATGTTCTCACTCACAGGTGGGAATTGAACAATGAGATCACTTGGACATGGGAAGGGGAATATCATACACTGGGGCTATTAGGGGAGGGGGGAGCAGGGAGGGATGGCATTGGGAGTTATAACTGATGTAAATGACGAGTTGATGGGTGCTGACGAGTTGATGGGTGCAGCACACCAACATGGCACATGTATACATATGTAACAAACCTGCACGTTGTGCACATGTACCCTAGAACTTAAAAGTATAATAAAAAATAAATAAATACATAAATCATTCACAAGTTTTAAAATAAATAAATAAACAAATAAAATAAAAATAAAACAACTAGAGAAACAAGAGCAAACACATTCAAAAGTCAGCAGAAAGCAAGAAATAACTAAGATAAGAGCAGAATTGAAGGAGATAGAAACATAAAAAACCCTTCAAAATGAATCCAGGAGCTCGTTTTTTTAAAAGATCAACAAAATTGATAGACTGCTAGCAAGACTAATAAAGAAGAAAAGAGAGAAGAATCAAATAGATGCAATTAAAAAATGATACAGGGGATATCACTACTGATCCCACAGAAATACAAACTACCATCAGAGAATACTATAAACACCTCTGTGCAAATAAACTAGAAAATCTACAAGAAATGGAGAAATTTCTGGCACATACACCCTCCAAAGACTAAAGAAGGAAGAAGCTGAATCTCTGAATAGACCAATAACAGGCTCTGAAATTCAGGCAATAATTAATAGACTACCAACCAAAAAAAAGGCCAGGACCAGATGGATTCACAGCCAAATTCTACAGAGGTACAAAGAGGAGCTGGTACCATTCCTTCTGAAACTATTCCAATCAATAGAAAAAGACAGAATCCTCCCTAACTCATTTTATGAGGCCAGCATCATCCTGATATGAAAGCCTGGCAGAGACACAACAAAAAAAAGAGAAATTCAGACCAATATCCCTGATGAACATCAACGCAAAAATCCTCAATAAAATACTGGCAAACCGAATCCAGCAGCACATCAAAAAAAGCGTATCCACCATGATCAAGTTGGCTTCATCCCTGGGATGTAAGGCAGGTTTAACATACGCAAATCAGTAAACATAATCCATCACATAAACAAGCAATGACAAAAACCACATGATTTTCTCAATAGATGCAGAAAAGGCTGTTGACAAAATTCAACAGCGCTTCATGCTAAAAACTCTCAATAAACTAGGTATTGATGGAATGTATCTCAAAATAATAAGAGTTATTTATGACAAACCCACAGCCAATATCATACTGAATGGGCAAAAACTGGAAGCATTCCCTTTGAAAACTGGCACAACACAGGGATGCCCTCTTACCACTCCTATTCAATATAGTGTTGGAAGTTCTGGCCAGGACAATCAGGCAGGAGAAAGAAATAAAGGGTATTCAACTAGGAAAAAAGGAAGTCAAATTGTCCCTGTTTGGAGATGACATGATTGCATATTTAGAAACCCCATCGTGTCACTCCAAATCTCCTTAAGCTGATAAGCAACTTCAACAAAGCCTCAGGATACAATATCAATGTGCAAAAATCACAAGCATTCCTATACAACAATAACAGACAAACAGAGAGCCAAATCACTGATGAGTTGACAGAGGTAGGCTTCAGAAGGTCGGTAATAACAAACTACTCCAGGCTAAAGGAACATGTCCTAACCCAATGCAAGGAAGCTAAGAACCTTGAAAAAAGTTAGATGAATTGCTAAATAGAATAACCAGTTTAGAGAAGAATATAAATGAACTGATGGAGCTGAAAAAATCATCACGAGAACTTTGTGAAGCATACACAAGTAAGCATACACAAAGCAAACTTCAATTCACAATTGCTACAAGGAGAATAAAATACCTAGGAATCCAACTTACAAGGGATGTGAAGGACCTCTTCAAGGAGAACTACAAAACACTGCTCAACGAAATAAAAGAGGACACTAACAAATGGAAGAACATTCCATGCTCATGGACAGGAAGAATCAATATCATGAAAATGGCCATACTGCCCAAGGTAATTTATAGATTCAATGCCATCCCCTTCAAGCTACCAATGACTTTCTTCACAGAATTGGAAAAAACTACTTTAAATTTCACGTGGAATCCAAAAACAGCTTGCATAGCCAAGACAATCCTAAGCCAAAAGAACTAAGCTGGAGGCATCCTGCTACCTGACTTCAAACTATACTACAAGGCTACAGTAACCAAAACAGCATGGTACTGGTACCAAAACAGAGATATGGACCAATGGAACAGAACAGAGGCCTCAGAAATAACACCACACATCTACAACCATCTGATCTTTGACAAACCAAACAAAAACAGGAAATGGGGAAAGGATTCCCTATTTAATAAATGGTGCTGGGAAAACTGGCTAGCCATATGTAGAAAGCTGAAACTGGACCCCTTCCTTACACCTTGTACAGAAACTAATTCAAGATGGATTAAAGACTTCAATGTTAGACCTAAAACCATAAAAACTCTGGAAGAAAACCTAGGCACTACCATTCCGGACATAGGCATGGGCAAGGACTTCATGACTAAAACATCAAAAGCAATGGTAACAAGGCAAAACAGACAAATGGGATCTAAGTAAATGAAAGAGTTCCTGCACAGCAAAGAAACTACCATCAGGGTAAAGAGGCAACCTACAGAATGGGAGAAACTTTTGCAACCTACCCATCTGACAAAATGCTAATATCCAGAATCTACAAAGAACTTAAACAAATTTACAAGAAAAAAACCAAACAAACCTATCAAAAAGTGGGCAAAGGATATGAACAGACACTTCTCAAAAGAAGACATTTATGCAGCCAACAGACACATGAAAAAATGCTCATCATCACTGGTCATCAGAGAAATGCCAATCAAAACCACAATGAGATACCATCTCATGCCAGTTAGAATGGCAATCATTAAAAAGTCAGGAAACAACAGATGCTGGAGAGGATATGGAGAAATAGGAACACTTGTACACTGTTGGTGGGAGTGCAAATTAGTTCAAGCATTGTGGAAGACAGTGTGGCAATTCCTCAAGGATCTAGAACTAGAAATACCATTTCACCCGGTGATGTCATTACTGGGTATATACCCAAAGGATCATAAATCATGCTACTATAAAGACACGTGCACACTTATGTTTATTGCGGCACTACTCACGATAGCAAAGACCTGGAGCCAACTCAAATGTCATCAATGATAGACTGGATTAAGAAAATGTGGCACATATATACTATGGAATAGTATGCAGCCATAAAAAAGGATGAGTACCTGTCATTTGCAGGGACATGAATGCAGCTGGAAACCATCATTCTGAGCAAACTATACCAAGGGCAGAAAATGAAACACCACATGTTCTCACTCATAGCTGGGAATTGAACAATGAGAACACTTGGACACAGGGCTGGGAACATTACACCCCAGGGCCTGTCAGGGGGTGGGGGCCAGGGGGAGGGATAACATTAGGAGAAACACTTAATGTAAATCATGAATTAATGGGTGCAGCAAACCAACATGGCACATGTATACCTATGTAACAAACCTGCACGTTATGCACACGTACCCTAGAACTTAAAGTATAATAATAATAATAATAATAATAATAATAATAATAACTATAAAACTTCATTGAAAGCCCTAAAAGAGAACTTACATAAGTGGAGGGATTTACTATTTTGGCATGACTAGAACAAATACTAAAAGGATGTCAGTCTGCCCAAATTAAATCTATAAAATTCAATGCAATTTTAATCAAAACTCCTATCCTGTTTTCCACAGATTTTATCATGCTGATTATAAAATAAACATGAAAGAACCAAAGATAAGAAGAATCACGATAGTTCTCAAGAGAAATAGCAGTTTAAGGTGGACTTGCTCTTCTTATTGTAAAGTGACAAAAATTAAGGTGGTGTGGGATTAGTTGACAGATGCTAACTAGAACATGCAACATAATAAAAGCTCCAGAAACAGACTCTCATATACATCAGTGTTGACCTTACAAATCAGTGGAGAAACAACGCACTATCAAATTCATATGGCTGGGACAACTGGTTGTCTCATTTTAGGGAAAAAAAAGAGATTCTGACCTCACACCATATACAAAAAATCAATTTCAAATGGATTAAACACTGAAACATGAAAGGCAAAACTTCAAAGCTTTTAGAAAAAAACATCCAGAAAATCGTTATGAAATAACGAAAACAGAAGATTTCTTGACCCAGATACAAAAAGCACAAACTATAATAAACTGAATTTTTTGATTACATTAAGGTTTTTTTTTTTAACACCTTTGAATAGTAAAATAATATGATAAAGTAAAAAGAGTAAAAACCTTCTCTCGCAATCTGGGAGGAGTTTTATTGCAATATAGAGTTAACAAAGGATATTCATTTTGAATATATGAAGAATCCCCACAGTTTAATAAGAAAAAGACTAGGTCAAGGAATGAGTATGTAATTCCACAGAGAAGCCCAACTGGACTATATACAGGTGCTTAATAAATAGGTGCTTAATATCATCAGTCAGAAAATGCAAAAGTAAATCAATTAGTTAACATTTCACACTCATCAGTTTGGCAATATTCGTAATTCTGACATCAAAAACTGGAGAAGTAAAGCAACCAATGCAAACATTCCCCTCAAGAATGTAAATTATTTCTACCAGTTTAGAGAGCCATTCTGCAGTATCTAGTGAAACTGAAAACAGATATCTATACTTTATGATCCAGAAATCTTACTTCTACCCTAGAGAAATTCTCAAGCAACCAAAAGAAGCCATTAACAGAGACGTTCATTGAGCACTGTCAATTTTACGAAAAAAAATTAGATAACCTACATCAGCATGACAATGCATAAACTGTAGCATATTCATGCAACAGAATTATATTCAACATTCAGAAGGAATTAGATTCAGACAAATCTAAATTTTGAGACAACTCTCAAAATATAGAGATAAAGAAAGCAAGTTTCAGAAAAACATACAGTATGATAACATAAAACTAAAAACCTTGTAAAATAGTAATATATATGGTTTACTAGTCTATAAGCATAAAGTATACAAATAAAAACATGAATGGAATAAGTATTTAAAATAATTGTTGTACTCCTAAAAAAATACAAAACAAATACTATAGCAGGGCCAGGTGCGGTGGCTCAAGCCTGTAATCCCAGCACTTTGGGAGGCCAAGACGGGCGGGACGAGGTCAGGAGTTCGAGACCATCCTGGTTAACCCAGTGAAACCCCATCTCTACTAAAAAATACAAAAAACTAGAGGTGGCGGGCGCCTGTAGTCCCAGCTACTGGGGAGGCTGAGGCAGGAGAATGGCGTAAACCCAGGAGGCGGAGCTTGCAGTGAGCTGAGATCCGGCCACTGCACTCCAGCCTGGGCGACAGTGCGAGACTCCGTCTCAAAAAACAAAAACAAAAAACAAATACTATAGCAAAATATTAAGATACATATAATTGGTATTACTCTCTAAACTTTTTGATATATTTGAAATATTTCAAAATTTTAAAATGACGGGTAAGGAAAAACAGTAGGAGGAGATGGGTATGTACAACTAGGAATGTCCAACTTGGAACGAAGGAAGGTTAGTTGAACCTAATGGAAATATTTATTGATACTCATAATCACACTGGAAGTAAATGTGCATTTAACATAAATATATCAGTTAATTGAGAATTACTAAATTTTCACACAAATATAATTTTACAAATACAATATAGCCTATTTTCAGGCCTTTTCTTGTGAAGCAGTGGGAGTATAAAATTCATGTTATAAATGTTCTGTTCTAAATGAAACTTTATCAAAAAAACTAGGAAGTGGTTTCCAAAGTAAATTAGTCATTGAGAAGCATTTGATTGTTTATTGATTATTATCAGAATAGGTCATTGTTGCCTTCATAATAAATGTAAAATTTAAAAATCTTATTTTAATTCAGAATTGCGTTCTAAGCTTAAATTCCTCCAAGTAATTTTTTTTTTAAGATAGTTGTTAAAACAGTGGGTATATCCTACAAGATTAAGGAAATGGAACATTTTTGCAGTTATTAAGTTTTCCCACTAGTCTGTGCTATAGCACTTTGTTCAATATGGCCCAACTGGATTCACTGCATATTGGTATTACATTGTTAACCTATTTCTTCCCCTAAGAAACAAAACATTTCCATTAAAAATTTAGTAACTTCAGTAAAAGAAAAAGAATCAGTTGGAAAAGTATCATAATTCCCCATTAGAAAATGTGGTGATATTAATTAGAAAAATTATTTTCCATCACATATTTACTGATTCAAAGACTAAAGACATAAATACAACCAAATATACTATCAGTTGACAGTTTTCTTTTCCATTATATACAAGAATTTGCCAGTTATGATGCTTAAATTACAAAACTGTAAGTCATTTCATCTCAAAATAACTTAAAGAGTGTAACTGGATTGTTTGCAACTCAATGGATAAATATTTGAGGGGATGGAGACCCCATTCATTATGATGTGTTTATGACACGGTTTGGCTCTGTGTCCCCACCCAAATCTCACCTTGAATTGTAATAATCCCCACGTGCCAAGTATGGGACCAAGTGGAAATCATTGGATCATGGGAGCGGTTTACCCCATGCTGTTCCCATGCGAATGAGTCTCAGGAGATCTGATGGTTTTATAAGGGTCTGTTTTATAAGAGAATGAGTGCAGCCATGTCCCCTGCTGGCACTCATTCTCTCTCCTGCCGCCCTGTGAAGAGATGTGTTCCGCCATGATTGTAAGTTTCCTGAGGCTTCACCAGCAAAGTGGAACTGTGAGTCAATTAAACCACTTGTCTTTATAAATTACCCAGTGATATGGTTTGGCTGTGTCCCTACCCAAATTTCATCTTGAATTCCCATGTGTTGTGGGAGGGACCCAGTAGAAGGTAATTGAATCATGGGGGCAGGTCTTTTTCGTGCTGTTCTCCTGACAGAGAATAAGTCTCAAGAGATCTGATGGTTTTAAAAAGGGCAGTTTCCCTGCATAAGCTCTCTTCTCTTGTCTACCCCCACGTGAGATGGGCCTTTCACCTTCCGCCATGATTGTGAGGCCTCCTCAGCCACATGGAACTGTAAGTCCAATAAACCTCTTTCTTTTGTAAATTGCCCAGTCTTGGGTATGACTTTATGAGCAGCATGAAAACAGACTTACAACCAGTCTAGGTATTTTTTCATAACAACATGAGAACGGACTAATACAGCTTATTTCACATTGTATGCATCTATCAAAACACCTCATGTTCCCCATAAATATATACACCTACTATGTACACCCAAAATTAAAAATATTAAAGTAAAATCATGGCTTAAAAAATGAAAAGAGAGTTTAGTTTTTCTTAAAATAGAAAGTGGCTGGGCGCGGTGGCTCACACCTGTAATTCCAGCACTTTGGGAGGGCGAGGCGGGCGGATCACGAGGTCAGGAGATCGAGACCATCCTGGCTAACATGGTGAAACCCCGTCTCTACTAAAAATACAAAACAGTTAGCTGGGCGTAGTGGCGGGTGCCTGTAGTCCCAGCTACTCGGAAGGCTGAGGCAGGCGAATGGCATGAACCCGGGAGGCAGAGCTTACAGTGACCCGAGATGGTGCCACGGCACTACAGCCTGGGCAACAGAGCGGGACCCCATCTAAAAAAAAAAAAATAGAAAGCATATGGCCAGGCACGGTAGCTAATGCCTGTAACCCCAGCACTTTGGGAGGCCGAGGCAGGCAGATCACCTGAGGTCGGGAGTTTGAGACCAGCCTGACCAACATGGAGAAACCCCGTCTCTACTAAAAATACAAAATTAGCTGGGGGTGGTGGTGCATGCCCGTAATCCTGGCTACTCGGGAGGCTGAGGCAGAAGAATTGCTTGAACCTGGGAGGCAGAGGTTGCAGTGAGCTGAGCTCATGCCATTGCACTCCAGCCTGCACAACAAGAGTAAAATTGTCTCAAAAAAAAAAAAAAAAAAAAAAAAATAGAAAGTATATTCACATAGAAGGTTTCATTTAAAATAGTGATTGGAACACAAAAATTTCTGAAGAGGATAAATTATAAAAGACAAAGGACCAGACATAATTATATAAAGATTAACAGATGGTAAAGAAGACGATGCTTTATACAAATTGAAGAGAATTGAAGATGTAAACTAGAGGCAATGATGGTGAAATAGCAATGAAATTTGGTTATATGGAAATCACGAGAACAACCTTGGAGAGAAGAAATTTTTAAAGAAGGAATGTTAATTCAGAGAAAAAAGTTGAGGGTATAAAGCTTCATTCACCCGTTTCTCAGATTCCCACTGGTATGTATGTACGTGTGTGTGTGTGTGTGTATGTATGTATGTATATATGTATGTATGTGAGACAGGGTCTCATTCTGTTGCTCAGGCTGGAGTGCAGTGGTGTGATTGATCACGGCTCACTGCAGCCTCAACTTCCTAGGTTCAAGCGATCCTCCCACCTCAGCCTCTCAAGTAGCTGGGACTATAGGCACACACCACCATATCCAGCTAATTTTTTTTTTTTTTTAATTTTTTGTAGAGATAGGGTTTCACCATGTTTCCCAGTCTAGTCTTGAACTTCTAGACTCAAGGAATCTGCCTGCCTCAGCCTCTCAAAGTACTGGGATTATAGGTGTGAGCCACCACACCCTGCTAATTCTTGAAAACTTTAAGGTTAATGAACAAAACTATTTGAGATCCTCCATGATTTCTTGCAAATAAATTTCCAGAAGCCATGGACTAATATATGAACTTCCCTTTGCGAAGTGTGCTTCTTTCTCCTGTACTACGAAAAAGCAATAGCATCACTAATCAAGTATAGTCATCTGACCTACTCCAAATGCAAGACAAGTCCAACTTTGCCCACCAAGGAGGATTTACTATTCTAAGATAAACTACATCACAACACTACCACAGCACAAAATTAAAAACACAGCCTTATTTATATCTAAGCTTCAGTATACTTGTATTTTGATTTATCTCAAACGTAACAAGTCCAAAAGTGAATTTCAGACCTTCACGAGGAAATTGCTCCATCTGCAGTCTTACCCATAGCAGTTAATGGCAACTTACCATTCTTCCAGTTTGCCTCAGGCCAAAAATCTTGGGAGTAATATTTTTCTCTCATATCCTACATATATTTCATCAGAGAATCTCTTATTACACTTTTAAGATATATCCACAAAGATGACATCTCACCACCTCCACCACAATTACCTTAGCCTAAGTCACCACGTACCTCTCATATAAATTATTTCTTCATAACTAATCTTTCAGCTTCTATTCTTTTCATACCTCCACTAATGTATCTTAACAAAGCTATCCAAGTAAGCCTTTAAAATGTGTTAAAATGTGAGTAAGAGCAGGTCATATTGGTTTTTTGTTGTTTTTTTTTTTTTTTTTTTTTTGGTCAGAACATTTTAATACATCCTGTTTTGCTCCAAATAAATGCCAAAGTCCTTACAATGACCCAAAAAGTTCTTTACAGTCTACTCCCCAAACCTGTCTCTTACCATTTTTTGCTTCTCTGCTCCATGCTCACTTGCTCTGCCCTGGCCATACACTGGGTTCATCACTCTTCTTCCAACATTTCAAGCATGCTCCCACCATAGGGTCTTATTGTTTGTACCATACTTACTGTTACGTCCTTCTAGACTGCCTTTCCTCTAAACATATGCAGCACAGATTCCCTCATCCCTTTCAAGCTCAATTATCACTTTTTATGGCCACAAAAATTAAAAATGTATTCGTTTACACTTTCTCAAAGTCACTTGCAATTTCTAATACTATTTATCTCATTTGTTGTCTGCACCTCCTAATTAGAATATATTCTCTGGAAGGTAAGAATCGTTTGTTTTAGTTCACTACTATTTCCCAGGTTCCTAAAAAAACACCAAAATGTGTTCAAAAAATTAGTGAATTAGTATATTAACTATAGGTATATAACAATTATACATTACTGCCTTTAAAATATGTATGCTTAGAAAATTTCTACAATCTAAATACTATGTGCTTTAATGAAAGTGTCTTTAAGAAAAAATAAACAAACATGTAAGAACTTTATTATTTATATTTATTATAAAATGTTTCTAATAAAAATAGTTTTAATAAAATTCAAAACACAGAAACAAAATATTTAAGATTATTTTATGTGCATTAAAATTGAATATTTAAATGAAAATATAATCTGGATTGCTTATCTCAGAAGTTTCCAGATTTGTTCAACTGAGGTATGCTTTTGATATATCCCAACTGATTTTAGAACCTTACTAGGTCTTTTATTGGGAGGTGGACATATTTATTTATTCTGGATAAATATCCATTTCTATGTATAATACTCTTAACATATAATAACATTTCAGAAAAACAGTTTAAATATACCTAGTTTTTGAGGTTCTGGAGAAAATACATTGCTGGTGGGAGTGCAAATTAGTTCAACCAATGTGGAAGACAGTGTGGTGATTCCTCAAAGTCCCAATGTCAGAAATACCATTCAACCCAGCAATCCCACTACTGGGTATATATCCAAAGGAATATAAATCATCCTATTATAAAGACACATGCACACATGTTCACTGCAGCACTATTCACAATAGCAAAGACATGGAATCAACCTAAATCCCCATCAATGATAGACTGAATAAAGAAAACGTGGTACACGTACCACACTGAATAATATGCAGGTGTAACAAAGAACAAGATTATGTCCATTGCAGGGACATGGATGGAGTTGGAGGCCATTATCCTTAGCAAACTCACACAGGAACAGAAAACAAAATACCACATGTTCTCACTTAAAAGTGGGAACTCCTGTAATCCCAGCATTTTGGGAGGCCAAGGCAGGCAGATCACGAGGTCAGCAGATCAAGACCATCCTGGCTAATACGATGAAACCCAGTCTCTACTAAAAATACAAAAAATTAGCAGGGTGTGGTAGCACGCACCTGTAGTCCCAGCTACCCGGGAGACTGAGGCAGGAGAATCACTTGAACCCAGGAGGCGGAGGTTGTAGTAAGCCCAGATGGCACCACTGCACTCCAGCCTGAGTGACAGAGCAGGACGCCATCTCAAAAAAGAAAGTGGGAACTAAATGATGAGAACACATGAATGCATTGAGGGGAACAACACACTATGGCCTTTCAGAGGTTGCAGGGTGGGAAGAGGGAGAGGATCAGGAAAACAACTAATTGATATTAGGCTTAATACCTGAGTGATGAAATAATCTGCACAATGAGCCCCCATGACACAAGTCCACCTATGTAACAAACCTGAACATGTACCCCTGAACTTAAAAGTTAAAAATAAAATAGAATAAATACAGCTACTCTTTAAAATACACCAGTAGGAACTAATAAGGTATCAGAGACCTCTTATACAATTCAGATATCCTGATTTCAAACTTACTACAAAGCTAGTTATAATGACAGTGAGATACTGGAATACGGATAGACATACAGATCAAGGGAATAGAATTGAGAGTTCAGAAATAAACCCGTACATCTATCGTTAGCTGATTTCCAACAAGGGAGCCAAGATCATTCAATGGGAATAGTCTTTTCAATAAATGGCACTGGAACAACTTGATATCCACATGCAAAACAATGAAGTTGGACCCCTAACTCATACCATACACAAAAATTAACTTAAAATGGACCAAAGACCTCAATGTAAGAACTAAAACTATATAATTATTAAAGAAAAAATAGGAATAAATCCTCATGACCTTGGTTTAGGCACTGTTTCTTAGATATTATGCCAAAAGAACAAACAACCAAAAAAAATTATATCATATTATAATTAATACTGTTTAACTCCTTGAATGTAAGGATGATCCAATTCAAATGTACTTCAACATACTAATAGACTAAAGGAGAAAAACAAACATGTGATTCTCTCAATCAATGAAGAAAAAGCATTTAATAAAGTTCAACCCCATTTATGTCTTCAAGTAATTATTAGAAAACTAGAAATAGCTGAAACTGGATCCTTTCCTTACTCCTTATACGAAGA
Organism: Piliocolobus tephrosceles; assembly: GCF_002776525.5. Taxonomy (NCBI): domain Eukaryota; kingdom Metazoa; phylum Chordata; class Mammalia; order Primates; family Cercopithecidae; genus Piliocolobus; species Piliocolobus tephrosceles. The sequence continues at coordinate 107,150,403 of NC_045440.1, read as the reverse complement.
TTAATTCAAGATGGATTAGAGACTTAAATGTTAGACCTAATACCATAAAAACCCTAGAAGAAAATCTAGGTAGTACCATTCAGGACATAGGCATGGGCAAGGACTTCATGTCTAAAACACCAAAAGCAACGGCAGCAAAAGCCAAAATTGACAAATGGGATGTCATTAAACTAAAGAGCTTCTGCACAGCAAAAGAAACTACCATCAGAGTGAACAGGCAACCTACAGAATGGGAGAACATTTTTGCAATCTACTCATCTGACAAAGGGCTAATTTCCAGAATCTACAAAGAACTCAAACAAATATACAAGAAAAAAACAAACAACCCCATCCAAAAGTGGGCAAAGGATATGAACAGACATTTCTCAAAAGAAGACATTCATACAGCCA
>NC_045440.1:107127408-107149613 GCF_002776525.5 Piliocolobus tephrosceles | reverse complement strand
TATCACAAGAAGAGAAAACCAAACACCGCATGTTCTCACTCATAGGTGGGAACTGAACAATGAGCTCACTTGGACTCGGGAAGGGGAACATCACACACTGGGGCCTATCATGGGGAGGGGGGAGGGGGGAGGGATTGCATTGGGGAGTTATACCTGATATAAATGATGAATTGATGGGTGCTGACGAGTTGATGGGTGCAGCACACCAACATGGCACATGTATACATATGTAACCTGCACGTTATGCACATGTACCCTAGAACTTAAAGTATAATAAAAAATAAAAAAAAAAAAGAAAACTAGAAATACAAGTGTATTTCTTTAACTTGGTAATAGAAATAGGAATAAAAGGACATGTCCTTAGGATGGTAAAGATTATATATCAAAACACTGTGTCAAAGATTATACTTAATGGGGAAGTTTTAGATTCATTCTCTTTAAATTTGCATACTATCTGACCAGATAAAACCAGGTTTTCTCAAATTCTTCCATAGAGCATAAATTAATATATGTTTACAATATAAATGTAAACAAAAGAATCTGTGATATCAATAAAATCATAAGACAAGTAATAAAGAAATATAGATGCTAATTATAGGAGATGACAAAAAAGAAACTTCAGCTCAGTTATGTCATTTTTAAATGATCTTGATAGCTGAGTAAACTATAATGTGGGTTTTTCATCCTAATAATCCAGAGTTATCAATTTTTAAAGAATATTTTCAAATCAGACACTGTTAACCCAATGGAATAGAAACTGCAGATAAACAAATTTATCTGGCAATAATTCTGCAGTCATCATAATTTTCTTAACTTAGTTTCTCAATAGATCTCTAAAGTATTCATTATAGTCAATTGCCAAATATCTTGAAAAGACAGAAATACGTGGCTGATTCCTGTTATATACATGAAATACAGAATGCATTTGTAGATTAGATATTGACATAAATGGAGTTGTGTCAATACCTAACAAAAGTACTTGCTTATTAAAGGTGCAAAATTTTCTTCTGTGTCCAGAGAACATTAGTGATGCTACAGTTATACACCCATGACTAAAACAAGGTACTTGCTAAACAAATTTTGGAAGAGGGCATAAAAAGAACTTAATTCTATTTCCACTAATACTGGGAAATATAATTTGAGGGTAAGGAGCAGTTGAGATTATTATTTTTAACTGATATCTTTATAAAAATATCTTAATTGCTAATAATGTAGATCAGACCTTAAAAAGCCTGTTCATGGTATGCTATCTAATAATAAACTAATGCTATTTAATAACTTGAAATTTGTTAGAATTCATAAAGCATTAAGAAGAACGGTATGAGTATATATAAGATAATGTCCTCAGACATATAATCTTCCTGGGAAAGTGACTCCTAATTATGAAAGAATGCACTGCTCCAGAGGACCCGAGAGATTCTGCTCTTGAGACATTGTTGTCAAAGGAAACAGTATGAAACCATCTCTTTTGAAGCATCATTTATTGGCAAAACATTCAAACCCTAAAGAAAACTATTCACATTATAAGAAAACAGATGGTATTAGCAACTTACAAACAGTTACTCAAGACTGGCTTTGGAGAGCTTTTATAAATTAATATTGCTTACTACTAAAGCTAGGAAATCTTATATGACCAAAAGAGTTACTGTGTCTGCTACAAAAGTGAAAAGCTAAAAGGATGTTGCCTGATAAGTCTGTCAGTGCAATTGTATTAAACCCTTACAGATATCATTAAACTTTGTAGAGTTTATAAAACTGCAGGAGGCATTATTCAGATTGTGGCAAAAGTAATGGTAGACAGATGATATTACTTACAGACTCATTATGTACATATGGTTCCAGTCATTTGCAATCATAACAAAAATAACGTATTTGATGAAATGATGGCACATACAAGAGACTTGCCCAGGAATCCACTAGTTAAGAGAATTCAAAACTGTGAATACTCACATTTGGATTGTTTTGGTTTTAGTTGGCTAAATATATAAGGATCTTCAGGATCTTTATATCCATCTCAAGAATGGAGTTGACTCAGTGGATAATCATAAGAAATAGCCTAATGGATAACACCTATACTTTAAAGCCTACATTGAAAGTATTCATGTTCATAAACAAACTGTTCTTAAAAAGTTGAGTCCTGATTGGAGTATCAGATGCTACCATTAACATGGGAACTATTATTAATACAGCATTAATACATATAATATTGAATTTTTTCAAGTGGTGAGTAAGTAAACAGGGTGCACTCATACATAGCTTTTGTCACATTACATAATCACATTCTCAGATGATCTGTATTAACATACTTATTTAAATTGCAAAGTAAAGTGAGACTTTCTCTGACAGTTTCCTGTGGCTGATTGGTTTGACAACAGGACCAGCTTTGGCAGTTAGCTCACGTTTCACATTTTCTACAAACTCAAAGCTAAATATACAGTTCTAAGATACTTATAAAAATAATTTAAAGTATGTGAAAAGGCAAAATAACTTTATCAATAGTAATTGTAATTGGCAGGGACACTAAAATTAGCATTTTCCAAATCCTTTTTAGCATATTGGCTTAAACAAGGTGCCTCTAAGTGAAAGGATGGTTAAGTTTAAATAGTCATTTGATAAGTCTTGATACAGCTTTTTTGGTATAAGTCCCAGAAACAGACAGAATGACTCACCAACTGGGTAACAAATCATTTTGCAAGCCTAGTGTTTTCAATTATTTGCTTTCAACAAGTTGAGGAAAAACCTAAATTAACAGTCAGCTGATATATAATTAAAAATAATTTGTGATGATAGATTACTATAATTTTGTTCACATAATTTGGAAAGAGTTCAAAGAATTGAGCGAATTGTTTTAACCAAACTCCTTCTATTCACATCTAGTCATTAATGTGAACATATTTCCTCAGCATTTGCATCTATAAAAATGAAGGAAACAGAAATAGAATTGATGCTGAATTCTATCTGGGTCTGTACTAAGTAATATTTGTCCATGGATTTATGAACAATTTTGAAAGAAAACCAGTCCCTTTTGTCTCATTAAGAAGTGAATTTCTAGTAAAATTTTATGTCTTATATTTAATTACTTGTAATGAAAATTTGCACTTATTTTAAACAATTGTGTATTAATAATTATTACAATTAAACTCAATCCAATAGATATCTTTCAAAACTTTAAGACTTATGGTCACTGAAATTCTTAAAATGTTTAATTTCAACTTATATACATATTTTGTTGAAAAAATATAAAAAGGTTATCTTTTTTAAAATTCTAGCAAAAAATATATTACATGTGTAGGAAATGTAAATAAAAATTCAATAAAAAACAAGGAAAGAAAACTTTCAATTGTTAAACAAAAAGTTTGTTCATGTGTTTGTTTCATTTTTAAGGCTAATTGAAGTTATCAAACTGCTATGCTATTTATATTCCACTGGATACATTTTTAAAGAGGCTGTAACAGTTTTACTGTAAAAGGTCATATTGATAACATGCTAGAATTTGTACTCTTTGCAACCACTTAAACATACAATGAAAATGTTAGATGTCATCTTAAAAATATGTGATGAAGTAACAGGTTTTTCAAAATTAAATTAAGGATTCGAAGTAAACATATTTCAAGATCAGTGTCAGAACTGCCATCACAGCTACTGCTTATAATATTCAGCCTCCTCCACCCATCTCCTAACCCCAGACTAGATAAGTTCCCCAATCCATAACCATCTTCCATTGAGCTAAAGGGTACAATATTTTCTGAGCAAAGTCATAAATTGCTATCCTCTATAGGAAGTCTTATAAGCCAGGCGTTGCCTACTGAGGCATTTCTTCCCTTCTCTACCACCTGACTGCCAAGAAGTCAACAGGCATCTAGGTTAAGTCAGCGTGGCTTATGCAGTAATACCCACTAATATTCTATTTAATCACCATTTATAAAATTGTTTCTGTGAGAAAATACATTTCACATTCCCACTTGGCATATTAACAATGTATATTCTTCCTCTCCTTTCTCTTCACTGCCCCACAATCTTAATAGTAGTAACTATTCTGACAACAGATGAAAAGCTACGTATCACTGGACACTAACAGAATGTTAACTTCCTATGTTGGCATAAAACAATACTTATCTAAACCAATCATTTCCCATCCACTCTAAATTAAAGTACAAAGGGTGGATATTCTCCTCTGGGCCTGGGACAAGGTTCATATTTATAAATATGCATCTTAATCTATTTCCACCATCCAATATAATAAAAAGGGCCCTCAAAAGTGAAATAGACCCCAAGATATATAATGATGACACTTAAGGACTTAGTCTATGGTACAAAGAAATAGACTAGCCAGTGAGCACTCTATTACACTTGAGTGTTATGTTTTGCTCCTAGAAACTATTGGTCCCTGAGAAGCAGAAAAAGGAATTCCTTGGAAGGCACACTGAGGAAGGAGTAATATATGATAAAGAGATAATTGTCACAATATCTAATTGAACTATTCATTTTTATTTTCTATGTTCTCTTAATTTCAAATGACTGGATCAAAAGTTAGAAAGCGAATATAAAGTAAACAGAGAAAAAAATCACCAGGTCTGTTGCAGCCAGTGTTTTAGCTAAGTTCCAGAGATATGCCTGACACAATTTTTAAATTTTAAATAATAAATATTGAAGTGTAAATCAAAGTGACTGAACTTTAAAATCTTTCCACTTCAATCTGGGGTATATAATGTGTTATACAATAACTTAATAAAATAATGATCTCATTTTATGTCTTTTTTCTTATTTCATCTGCTCATTTTGGGTTGAGGGCAGGGAAGAAAATTATTGATATCAGGAAATATCTATTTCATTCAATCACTGAATTATTTATATATTAATAAACAATTATTGAACACATATTACTGTGTACCAAGCTCTATGCTACTTACTAGAAACAAAGTATTAAAGAAGACAGACATGTTCCTATTCTCATGGAATTTATCGTCTAGTGGAGAAGATACACAATAAACAAGTAAACAGACATATAAACAAAATAATTATGTAAGTGTGCTTTCAAGAAAAATCAGAGTGATACGACGAGAGTAGGTGATGTTGAGGGAAGTAACACCCTACAGAGGGTAGTTAGAGAAGAACCCTGTAAAATGATGACAGGAGAACTATATCAAAGATGAGAATGAGCTTGCATGTAAAAATCTGGTGAAGTGCATTCCAGGTATAAGAAACAACATATGTAAATGCCTTTAGGTAGGAAAGGGCTCGGTTGCTTCAGGAACAGAAATACCTGAGGGGAAGAATGGTAGGAGATGTTAGAAAGATAGTCAGAAGCCAGATTGCGTTTCGCCTTCCCTGTGCGCCCCAATAGGAAGTTATGTGAGTAAGCACATGAGAATGAAAATGACACGATCTGATTGCATTTTGAAAAATACCATCCTAGTAGATGTATGAAAGTATGGATAAAAGAAGCAAAGAGACCAATTAAGAAGTTATTCCAGGCTGGGCACAGTGGCTCACTCCTGTAATCCCAGCACTTTGGGAGACCGAGGCGGGAGGATCACCAGAGGTTGGGAGTTTGAGACAAGCCTGGCCAACATGGTGAAACCCTATCTCTACTAAAAATAGAAAAAAGTTAGCCAGGTATGGTGGCATGCACTTATAATCCCAGCTTCTCAAGAGGCTGAGGCAGGAGAACCACTTGAACCCAGGAGGCGGAGGTTGCAGTGAGCTGAGATTGTGCCCCTGTACTCCAGCCTGGGCAGCAGAGTGAGACTCTGTCTCAAAAAAAAAAAAAAAAAGAAAGAAAGAAAGAAAAGGAAAGGAAAGAAAAAATTATGCCTAGAGGTTTTTGGTCAAAGGAATAAAGTATCCAATAATGCTTTCAGAGGGATGCATATTAAGTTTGAGACACATATTACATATCTAAGGAAACATGTCATAGAATACACATTTAGAAAATAGTGGTACACAGATTATATTTAAAGTCCATCTTCTATTCTCTCACTCTTGGAATTTCACTTGATACTACAGATAAAATAGATGGCTGATCTGAGGAAAACAAGCCCAATAATTCACAATTCTTTCCTACTCACAAAGGTCTATAAGATTCTGTTCTACTTAAATGTCAACCCCAGTATAACATAAAAGAAAAACTCTTCATGGAAAAGGTGTCATTTGTAGCGACAAAACTCAATTATAAGCCATTATATTATGCTTCAAGAATTCTTAAAGTCCTCCCAAAAACAAACCAAACTTTTGTTTCTATACAAAATCCAATTTTCAAATTAAAATCAGTTGAGAACTAAACTTGAGCCAAACGTGAGTAACTATGAAGAGAAATAGGTTTTTTAGATTTCTGCCAGCCAATTCATAACTGGACATAATAGAACAAAATTAGTCCAAGGTAAGGGTAAAAGAAATCAAGGCCATATTCTCACTAATTCCAGAATACAGTTTTGTGTCCCTTCTCTTGGGTAAAAAATATGAATAAGTTATTTCTCATAATGAATAGATTCAAAACATGCAGAAGTTCAAGCTAATAAACTGGTTAGGTCTGTTCATACAAGTGACAAAATGGAACTAGCTATTTGTTGTACTGTTCTCCTCTTTAAAATGTAGCCCCATGGGTCTTTGATGTCAAAAACTTCTATTATCCATTGTTCTGTAGAATTCCAGCTTAACTCAATATAACAGAAATTAAACTCTAAAAATATTCTAATTGCCATGGGTTACTTCAAGGAACTCAAATTTTGACTTGAGTTTTGACTCACATTAGAACCAGCATGATTGCACATTAAAATATTCTGAAAATTACTATGGCTATAAAACCCAAATTATATTAAATGAAAAGCTGAGCTGCAAAGAAAGAAAAGCCAAGGTACCAAAACAGAAGATGGAATTTCAAACCAGAATATTATGCTTATAAACTGACATTGTGTAATTTAGATTTTAATACCTATGCAGGAACAACACAGAATTTAAAAATAAAGCCTAAGTACTACATAGGCTGAAGAGCTGAATCTAAGATGATGCAAAAAGCCAGGGTATTTAAAACTCAATATCTTTAATGAAAAGATAAACTAGAAAAAGTTCATCTACTGACAAAAGAAAGCACAAAGAAGTACGTCTCTGCTTATACTCTGGACTAACAAAAAAACGTCTCTCCCAGTAATTCAGAACATTGTCCTATACTTCACATGAAGGTTTACAATTTGCAGCTTGGTCCACGAACCAAGAAACCTGAAATCATCAAGAACACTAATTCAAGGCCAAATATTCCAGGAAAACACTTAGAAGAAAAATTTAAAACTCTTAAGGGACACACCATCAACAATGGCTGCCAAAGATTCCCAGGAATTGAGGTCCTCCAAAAGTAAGTTCACAGGTGAAAACTATAAATCACATGAGTGGAATAATCTACCATGAATGAACATCAGCAACCATAAAAAATAGAATCAAAACCAAAAGAACTTCAAATAAAAGAACAACATATTAAAAATTATAAATATGTTAAGAAGTATTAATGATGTAAAGTAGTAAATAAAAACACTAAAAAGGATTAAACATATATGAAATAAAATAGAACTTCTGGAAATTAAAAATATTTTCATTGACATTTGTCTGTTTCTGCTTAGGCTATAGAAAGTAACAAGAAAATATCACTCCCACTTTAGCAATGAAAATCAGCCAGATTCAACTACAAAACCTGTTTTCTGGAGCCCTTCACTGTACTGAGGTCAAAAAGAAATTTACTGAACTGAAAACCAACATTATAACAAGCCTCTTTGAGGAGAAAGCAAAGCAGCTTTCATTGCTAACAGAGCAATGAGAAGAGGAGGAAGCTGCCACAGATGTGAGGAGAAATAGGCTGAACTTTTACCAAATATTGAAAAGACTGAGTGTGGGTTGGTGTAGCAGTGTTAGTATCCCAGCAACCCCAGACACAGGGGAATCTAAACCCACTTAGTGACTATTTTCCATGAACCCTTACCAACTGCTCATAAAAAAGACTACTGACAGGACAGAAAACCTGAGAGACAGCTCTTCAGTGGCACAGAAGTGTGGTTAGAAAACTGAGAGAAGAACCCTCCAGTATTTCAGGCCTTATAATAAGAGGTAGTAGAAAACATCCATTATCACTAAGGGATGATCATGGGAACAGACAGACACCCTTGACCAAAAAAGAAATAGGCACAAGAGGCCTACCAAAGCTTGCAGATGTAGCCAGAGATCTGAGGAACCCTTCAGACATGCTAGACTTTGCACTTAGTATGAAAGCATCTGCAAATGACAGAACTGCAGAAATGTTAAAACAGACACTCTGTCAGGAATAGGCATATAGTACCTGTTGCCAAGGCAGGAGAGTTGAGAGAAAACCTGCAGATACTCCAGTCCTTACAAGGAATAACAAGCAGAGCATGTCTACTATTTCACCTGAGAAACAATGGAGTTCAGAAGACAAAAAAAGAAATAAAAATACTAATATGTTTAAAGTACTAAAAAAAAAAAAAAAAAAAGAGAACCATTCAACCTAGAATTACAAATTCATAAAATATATCCTCAAAAAAGTGGATAAAATAAAGACATTTTCAGATGCACAAAAGTTGAAATATTTCATCCCTAGCAAACCTGCACTAAAAGAAATGTTTTTAAAAAAAGCTTGTAGGCTGGGTGCGGCGGCTCACATCTGTAATCCCAACACTTTGGGAGGACGAGGTGGGTAGATCACGAGGTCAAGAGATCAAGACCATCCAGGCCAACATGGTGAAACCCCATCTCTACTGAAAATACAAAAATTAGCTGGGCGTGGTGGCGTGTGCCTGTAGCCCCAGCTACTTGGGAGGCTGAGGCAGGAGAATCACTTAACCCGGGAGGCAGAGCTTGCAGTGAGCAGAGATCATGCCACCAGGAGGCAGAGCTTGCAGTGAGCAGAGATCATGCCTTGGACTCCAGCCTGGTGACAGAGGGAGACTCTGTCTAAAAAAAAAAAAAGCTCTTAGGAGAGGTAGGTAGAGCAAGATGGCCACATAGAAGCCTCCAGTGATCATTCCCACTGTAGAAACACCAAACTGAACAACTATCCACACAAAAATCACCATTATAAAAACCCAAATCAGGTGAGCAATCACAGTATCTGGTTTTAACAACATATTAAGAAAAGAGGAACTGAAGAGGACAGAAAATACCATCTTAAATCACCTACACCACCCATCCCCAAGTCCACAGCAGCAATCATGAAGTATGGAAAGAGAATCTGTGAGTTTGGAGGAAGGACAGAACGGTGATTATGGGACTTAGCGTTGGAATTCAGTGCTGACCTGTTACAGTGGAAAGCAACACCAGCCAGCACTCAGCCACCACCCATAGAAGAAGCATTTAGATCAGTCCTAGCCAGACTCCCAGCAGTGAGAACCTGAGTTCAGACAAGCCTTATCACCATGTGCCAAAGTGTTCTGGGGTACTAAATAAACTTGAAAGTCATTCTAGGCCACCACGATTGTGATTCCTGGACAACTCCTGGTGCTATGCTGGGCTTGAAGCCAGTGAACTTGGGGAGCAAGCAACCACGTGAGACACCAGCTGAGGTAGCAAGGGGAGTGTTTGTATCACCCTTTCCCCCAGCCCCAGGCAGTACAGCTCACACTACTGGGAGAGATTTCATTCCTCTGCTTGGAAGAGTAAAAAGGATTTGTCTTGCAACATGGATACCAGTTAAGCCACAGTAGAACAGGGTCCCAGGCAGAGTCATGAAGTCCCCATTCCAGGCTCTAGCTCCCAAACAACATTGCTAGACACACCTTGGGCAAGAAGAGAACCCACCGCCTTGAATAGAAGAACTCAGTACTGGAAGGAAGCATCACCTGCAGACTAAAGGGCCCTTGGACCCAGAATAAACACCAGTGGAAGCCAGGCAGTACTTGCTGTGGGCCTTGAGTGAGACTCACAGCCATGTGCCCTCAGGTGTTACTCAGCACATTCCAGGCTATGGTGGTTAATAGACTCCTGCTGCGTGAGAAAAGGAAAGGGAAGAATAAAAAGGACTGTCTTGCAGCTGTACCAGCTCAGTGACAGTGTGGTAGAGCACCAAGTGAGCTCATGGAGTCCCACTTCCAAGCCTTCACTCCTTGACCCTGGACCTACCCTGAGTCAAAAGGGAGCCGACTACCCTGAAGGGAGAGACTCCAGATTTGAAGTATTCACTACAAGCTAACTAAAAAGATCTTGGTACTTGAGTGAACATCAGCAGAAGTCAGGTAGTAGAGGCCATAGGTCCGTGGTGATGGCGATGAGGGGAAAGTCCTCTTTGGAAGGAGAGAGGAGAGTGGGAAAGATTTTGTCTTTCAGCTTGGATACCAGCTCAGCTGCAGTAGTACAGAGCACCAGGTAGATTTTGAGGGTTCCCAACTCCAGGCCCTGGCTCCCAGATGATATCTCTGGACCCACCCAGGACTGAGGGAAACTTAACATACTGAAAGGAAGGATGGAAGCCTGGCAGGCTTTAATCACCTGCTGATTTCTATAGAGCCCTTGAGCCTTGAGTGAACATAGATGATATGTTCACCAGTGGTCATTACGGGCCTTAAGCAACCCCCAGGGCTCTGCTGCCTTTGGATCTGACGTAGCACAGTCACAGTGGTGTAGACCACAGGAGTGCTTGTGTCACTCCTCCCACAACCCCAGGCAGCTCAGCACAAAGAGAGGCTCCATTTCTTTGGGGAAACGAAGGGAAGACAAGAGTCTCTGCCTAGTTATACATGAAATTCTCCCAGATCTTACCCAAGACCACCATGGCATCAGCACCTAGGTGAGTCTGTTAGAGTCACAGCATTAATGGGCTGGGGGTGCCCCCTTACATAGATATGGCTACAGTGACCAAAAACTTAGATCACAACATCCAAGTCCCTTTGAATACTTGGAAAACTTACCCAAGAAAGTACAAGTACAAACAACCTCAGACTGTAAAGACTACAATAAATACCTAACTCTTCAATGCCCAGACATCAACAAACATCAACAAGCAACAAGACTATCCAAGAAAACACGACTTCACCAAACAGACTAAGGCATAAGAGAGACAGATATGTGACCTTTCAGGTAGAAGATTCAAAATAGCTGTTTTGAAGAAGCTCAATGAAATTCAAGATAACATGGAAAAGGAATTCAGAATCCTATCAGATAAATTTAACAAAGAGATTGAAATGATTAAAAAAGAATCAAGCAGAAATTCTGGAGTTCAGAAATGCAACTGACATACTGAAGAATGCATCAGAGTCTCTTAATGGCAAAATTGATCAAGGAGAAGAAAGAATTAGTGAGCTTGCAGACAGCCTATTTGAATAAACACAGTGATAGAAGACAAAAGAAAAAATAATGAAAAAGAATAAAGCAGGACTACAAGATTTAGAAAATAGCTTCAAAATGGCAAATCTAAGAGTTAATTGGCCTGAAAGAGGAGATAGAGTTAGAAAGTTTGTTCAAAGTTTGTTCCTATACCTACAGAAAGCTATCAATATTAAAGTGCAAGAAGATTAGAATACCAAAATTTAACTCCAAGAAGACTACCTCAAAACATTTAATAATCAAACTCCTGAAGGTCAAGGATAAAAGCTTCTTTTCAGCTACAGAAACAAACAAAACAACATAGAATGGAGCTCCAATATGTCTAGCAGCAGACTTCTCGGTGGAAACCTTATGGACTAGGAGAGAGTGGCATGAAATCTTTCAAGTGGGAAAGAAAAAAAACAAACTTTTATCCTTGAACAGTACATCCAGAGTGATATGGTTTGGCTGTGTACCCACCCAAATCTCACCTTGAATTGTAGCTTCCACAATTCCCATGTGTCATGGGAGGGACCCTGTGGAAGGTAACTGAATCATGGAGTGCGTCATTCCCATGCTGATCTCATGATAGTGAATAAGTCTCACAAGATCTGATGATCTTATAAAGAGGAGTTCCCCTGCACAAGCTCTCTCTTGACTGCCACCATCCATGTAAGATGTGACTTTACTCTTCCTTGCCTTCTGCCATGACTGTGAGGTCTCCCACTCATATGGAACTATGAGTCAATTAAACCTCTTTCCTTTGTAAGTTATCCAGTCTCAGATACATATTTATCAGCAACATAAAAATGAACTAATACACAGTGAAAACATCCTTAAAACATGAGGGAGAAATACAGACTTTCCCAGACACAATAAAGCTGAGAGATTTAATCAACATCAGATCTGTCCTACAGAAAATACTAGAGTTCTTCACTCTCAAGGAAAATAATGTTAATGAGCAATAAAAAATTATCCGAAGGTACAAAACTCATTGCTAATGGTAACTACACAGAAAAACACAGAAGATTATACCAATGCAATTGTGATGTGTAAACTACTCATAACTTGAGTAGAAAAACCAAAAGATGAATCTATGAAGATAGTAACTACAAAAAATTTCCAGACAAAGACAGTATAATAAGATATAAATAGAAACAACAAAAGTTAAAAAGTGGGGAAATTAGGTTAAAGTGTACAAGTTAGCTATATTTAGACAAAATAAATTTCAAGACAAAAACTATAAAAAGAGACAAAGAAGGTCATTATATAATGATAACGGTGTCAATCAGCAAAAGAATATAACAATTGCAAATATATAATCACCCAACACTGAAGCACCCAGAAATAGAAAGCGAATATTATTAGAGGTCCTCTATATATATAACAACTGCAAAAATATAATTACCCAACACTGGAGCACCCAGAAATAGAAAGCAAATATTACTAGAGCTAAAGAAAGAGAGACAGACCCAACCCCCCTGCCACCCACCGACAATACAATGATACCTGAAGACTTCAACACCCCACTCTCAGCACTGGACAAATCATCCTGGCAGACAGTCAACAAAGAAACATCAAACATAATCTGCAGTATAGTCCCAATGGACCTAATAGATAATTACAGAACACTGCATCCAACAACTACAGAATATACATTATTTTCCTCAGCACATGAATCATTCTCAAGCATAGACCATATGCTAGGCCATGAAACAAGTCTCAAAATTCAAGAAAAACTAACACTATATTAAGTATCTTCTCTGACCACAATGAAATAAAACTAAAAATCAATAACAAGAGGAATTTTACTAACCATATTAACACATGGAAATTAAACAATGCTCCTGAGTGACTTGTAGGCCAATGAACAAATTAAGAAGGAAACTGAAAAGTTTCTTGAAACAAATGAAAATGGAAATACAACATACCAAAACCTATGGGGTACAGCAAAAGTAGTACTAAGAAGAAAGTTCATAGCAATAAACAAATACCAAAAAAGTAGAAAAACTTAAACAAACAGTGCATCTTAAAGAACTAGAAAACCAAACCCAAAATTAGTAGAAGTAATAATAAAAACCATACCAGAAATAAATGAAAATAAAATGAAAAAATACAAAAGATCAATAAAACAAAGTTAGTATTTTGAAAAGGTAAACAAAATAAACAAACTTTTAGCCAGAATAAGAAAAAAAGAAGGAAAACTGAAATAAATCCAATCAGACATGAAAAAGGAGACATTAAAATTGATATTGCAGAAAGTCAAAGGATCATTAGAGGCTACTATGAACACCAATATGCCAATAAGTTGGAAAACCTAGAAAAAATAGATAAATTCATAGACACATACAACCTACCAAGATCCAAACATGAAGAACTCCAAAGCTTGGCTAGACCAAGAACAAGTAATGAGATCAAAGCCATAATTAAAAGTTTCCCAGCAAAGAAAAGCCCAGGATCCAATGTCTTCATTGTTGAATTTTACCAAACAGTTAAGGAAAAACTTATACCAATCTTACTCACAGTATTCCCAAAAATAAAGAAGGGAATACTTCCAAACTAATTCTACGAGGCCATTATGACCCTGATACCAAAATCAGACAAAGACACAGTGAAAAACAAAAAAACTAAAGGCCGAAATCACTGATGAACATTGATGCAAAAATTCTCAACACAGTACTAGCAAACCAAATTCAACAATACGTTAGAAAGATTATTCATCATGACCAAATGAGATTTATCCCAGGGATACAAGAATGGCTCAACATACGTAAATCAATCAATTTGTTACATCATGTCAGCAGAATGAAGGACAAAAACGACATGATCATTTCAACTGATAACAATAAAGCAAGTGATACAATTCACCATTCCTTCAAGATAGAAATCTTAAAAAAAAAAAAAAAAAAGGAGCATACCTCAACAAAATAAAAGCCATATGTAACAGGACTATATCTAGCATAACACTGTACAGGGAAAAACTTTTTAAAAAGGGCACAGAAAACTAAAAGAAGGGTACATCCCCCCAAAAAAGGGTATAGAGCGAACACACCTCAACAAAATAAAAGCCATGTATGACAGACCCACAGCTAGTAACATAGTGAACAGGGAACAACTAGAAGCATTTCCCCTTAGATCTGGAACAAGACAATAATGACCACTTTCACCACTTTTATTCAACATAGTACTGGAAGTCCTAGATAGAGCAACCAGAAAAGAATTCATCTGGAAAAACCTAAAGACTCCACCAAAAACCTATTCAAACTGATAAATTCAGTAAAGTTCCAGAATATAAAATCAACATACCAAAATCAGTAGCATTGCTATATGCCAACAGTAAAAAATCTGAAAAAGAAATCAAGAAAGCCATCCCATTTACAATAAACACAAATAATATCAAACACCTAGGAATTAACCAAAGAAGTAAAAGATCTCTAAAACAAAAATTGTAAAACATTAATGGAGGAAACTGAAGAGAACACACACACAAAAATGAAAAGATATTCCATGTTCATTGACTGGAAAGATCAATCTTGTTAAAGTGTCCATACTACCCAAAGTAACTGACAGATTCAATGAGATCCCTATTAAAATACCAGTAAGATTCTTCACAGAAATAAAAAAAAAAAATAGTAAAATTTGTATGGAAACACAAAAGACCTAGAATAGACAAAGCTATCTTAAGGAAAAAGAATAACACTGGAGGTATCACATTACTTGATTTCAAATTATACTACCAAGCTACGCTAATGAAAACAGCACAGTACTAACATAAAAACACACATAGATCAATGGATCACAATACAGAACCCAGAAACAAATCCATACATCAACAGTGAACTTATTTTTGACAAAGGTGCCAAGAACATACACTGGGAAAATGTCAGTTTCTTCAATAAAAGGTGCTGGGGAAACTGCATATCCATATACAGAAGAATAAAACTAGATCCCAATCTCTTGCCAAAAGATTTATATCTAGCACCTGAAACTATGAAACTACTACCAGGTAGGACACACTCCAGGACATTGGTCTGGGCAAAGATTTCTTGAGTAATATCTTAAAGCAGAGGCAACCAAAGCAAAAGTGGACAAATGAGATCACATGAAGTTAAAAAAAAAAAAAAAAAAAACTTCTGCAAATCAAAGGAAATAAACAAAGTGAAGAGACAACCCACAGAATAGAAGAAAATACTTGCAAACTATCAAGTAAAATTTATAATATAACAAAATGACAAGTTATATAGATTATTTCAGTTTCATAAGTGAATATATTGTTATTTCACATTATTCTCGAGTCTAGCTAATGCAATTAAACAAGAGAAATAAATGAGAAAGAAGGTAAATTATTATTATTTTCTGGTCACATGGTTGCATATTGTTAAAATTCAAGAGAAACAACTAAAAAATCCAAATAATATCATTCAGAAAGGTAGCTGTGTACATTGATAACACACAAAACACAATATTCTTTCTATATAAAAACAAGTAGAAGTAGTAAAAATATTTTATTTATAATCTTAAGATAAAATTATTAAGAAATATATAAAATTGGCTGGGCGCGGTGGCTGACGCCTGTAATCCCAGCACTTTGGGAGGCTGAGGTGGGCGGATCATGAGGTCAGCAGTTCAAGACCAGCCTGGCCAACATGGTGAAACCCTGTCTCTACTAAAAATACAAAAATTAGCTCGGCATAGTGGTACATGCCTACAGTCTCAGCTATCTGGGAGGCTGAAGCAGGAGAACTGCTTTAACTGGGACCCAGGAGACAGAAGTTGCAGTGAGCTGAGATAGCACCACTGCACTCCAGCCTGAGTTACAAAGTGAGACTCCGTCTCAAAAAAAAAAAAAAAATATATATATATTTTTTTTTTAAATATATATATATATATTTAAAATATATATATATAAAAAATATATATATACACACACACACACACATACACTCTCTCTCTCTCTCTCTCTCTCTATATATATATATATATATATATTATAAATAATCCTATTGAAGGACATAAAGGAAGGTGAATAGATCAAAAACATTCTAATTTTGAATATGAAGACTTAATAACATAAAGATGACAATTCTTCCCAAACTTATCCATAAATTAAATGTGACCCCAGTAAAACACACCTATATGGGCTATTTAGGATTAAATAAATTGATTCTAAAATAAAGAAAGAAAACTAAATAAAAAAAGTATAGCAGGGGAATATCTTTGCATCCCTGAGACAGGGAAAGATTTCTTAGGCTACAAAAAGCACTAACCATAAAAGAAAAAGTTAATAAATTGGACATCATCAAAATGTAAATTATCTGTTCTCCAAAATACATCATTAAGAAAATGAAAACCCAAGCCACAGACAGAAAATATTCTCAATCCTTAACAGATGCTCCTTGCCTTACAATGGGGATATGTCCTATAAACCCAACATTAAGCTGAAAATATCTTAAGTTAAAAGCTTATTTTCAACTTACAATATCTTTAACTTATGATGGGTTTATTTAGATGTAACTCCCTCATAAGTCAAGGAGCATAATAAATGCATATTGCTTTCTCACCATTGTAAAGTTAAAAATTATAAGTCAAACCATCATAAGTCAGGAACCATCTATATATGATATTTGTTCGGTATATATAGAGTGAGAACATCTGTAAGTCAATAATAAAAAGACAAACAACCCAAATTTAGGCATAAGATTGAAGCAGACATTTCTCAAAAGAAGTAATATGAATGGCAAAAAAACACAAATAATGCTCATCATCATTGGTCATTAGAAAAATGGAAATAAAAAGCCAAACCAGTAACCCAGCCAAATGCTGGGGAAGTTAGGGAGCAACCAGTGTTCATATTTGGCTGATAAGAATATAAAATTGCATATGACCTTTGCAAAACTGTTTGCAATGAAAATTGAATCCAGCTTCTTGACCTAGGTTACTCTACTCCTAGGTTCTACCAAAAAGAAACATAAAAGCCCACATAAAGACCTGAACACAAATGTTTATAGTGGCTTTATTGTAGCCAACAACATTGGAAGCAATCCTTATTCCCACAACAGAAGAATGGATAAACAAATTGTGGCATATTCATATAATAAAGTAGTATCAGGAATAAAAAGGAACAAACTACAGTTATAGGCAACATCATGGATGAATCTCATAGATTTTGAATTGAAAGAGGATGCTACATATTATATGATTCCATTTATATGAAGTTCAAAAACAGGCAAATCTACCTATGGTAATAAATGTCAGAAGGGTGATTGCCTTTTGGGAGATGGGGATAAAAAACTGACAGGAAAAGGGCATGCATAAACTTCCTAGGATGATGGAAACAATATGTATCTTGATGTGGTGCTAGGCACATTGGGAATATACATATCTTTCAAAGTTCGTCAAACTATGCTTAAATTCTGTGCATCTTACTATGTGCCAGTTACACTTCAATTTTTTACTGAAAGGAAATAAAATAGCCAGGAAATTTTTGTAAAGAAGAGTAATGTGAGGAAACTAACTCCAGCAGTGTAACAAATGTGGGGGTGGGGGAGATAGGAGTTGTAATCTGCCACAGTGCGGAGGAGTATTTTAACACTAAATTTAGTATTAAATTTAGTTTTGTTCACATATGGAGTTAATAAGCAGGCCAATTTTTAGTCCCTTTCTATATTTTTAAAATATTTTCTACAGACAGTTCATCCACTTCACACTGTCTATAGCCAGGGTGGTCCACTACCAACAACAGTCCCTTAGTATGCCACTGACCATTGCTAGAAGCTACTAGTAACACATACTAAAAAGACACAGTCTTAACTATGTGGTACTTGTATTGGCAAAATAATTGAAAAATCAATGGGCAGATTAAAGAGACCAGAAATGTACCAGAATGCATATGGGAATTTCCATATATGAAAAAAGTAGCTGTGAACATTAGTGGATAAAAAATAGGTTACTCAATAAATAGTATTATGACAAATGATTAACAATATGAAATAAAGTAGGATCCATATCTTATATTGTACATCAAAATGAATTCTGAATAAATCAAAGCCATAAATACTTTTTAAAACTTAATAACTGCCGGGCGCGGTGGCTCAAGCCTGTAATCCCAGCACTTTGGGAGGCCGAGACGGGCGGATCACGAGGTCAGGAGATCGAGACCCTCCTGGCTAACACGGTGAAACCCCGTCTCTACTAAAAATACAAAAAATTAGCCGGGCGAGGTGGTGGGCGCCTGTGGTCCCAGCCACTCGGGAGGCTGAGGCAGGAGAATGGCGTGAACCCAGGAGGCAGAAGTTGCGGTGAGCTGAGATCCGGCCATTGCACTCTAGCCTGGGCGACAGAGCAAGACTCCGTCTCAAAAAAAAAAAAAAAAAAAAAAAAAACTTAATAACTGTTCTACAAAAAAGATAAAATATTGGAGAATTTATTTTTGTAATATTGAAATAAACTTTTACTATGTGTAACAAAATCCAATGCTAAAAAGACTGATAAATTTGACTAAAGGCAATTAAATGGTTTTATATCTAAATGAAGTCAAAAGAAAAAATAAAACCTGAGATATTTTCAGCATATGTGATAAAGAATTATGTTCTTTAACAAAGAAACCATATTTAAAAATACAAACATAGTAATACAAATGAGAAAGGAATAGTACACAATAAGAGAAATGCAGAGAGTGATATCAGGAAGACGGCAGAGTAGGACTTTCCTACCCTCACCCCCTCTCAGAAACATCCATTTAAACAGCGATCCAACCATAAAAATACATTCACAAGAGCTAAGGAATCCAGGTAAGCGATTATAGCACCTGGGTGGAACACAGAAATAAGAACAGACGCATTGAAAGGGGTAGGAAGGACAGTTTCACATTATTTACATCACCCCTCCCTTACATCCATGCAGTACAGTGCCAAGAGAGATAATTTCTGTGGGTTGAGTGGGGAAGAGAGTGAAATAAGCACCTGACTTCAGTGGGTACCCCAGCATCAGGCCTTCCCCAGTGACCACTGGCACAAAGCCAGCTCCTGTGGACCCCATCTCCAAGCTTCCCCTAGCACCAGACCATTCCTCCTGGCCCCAGGCTCCAGGCTCCCCCACAGTGAACTCAGACTCTAGGCCCACATCAGGATAAGATCATCCCCTACACACCTAGGTTCCTGTCCTTTTCCAGTGCTGGGCCAGCTCTGTGGCCTCAGGCTCCAAGCTAGACCCTATAGACCTAGACTTCAAGCCTTTCATGTTGACTCAGGGACCAAGCAATTCCCATCACCAGGCTAGCCCCCACAGCCTCAGACTCCAGGTTGGACCTGGTAGCTCCAGTCATCAGGCCAGTACCTGTGGACATAGACTCCATGCCAGCACCCACAGTCCAAGGCTCTAGATCCACCCAGGACCAGGCCAGCCCATGATACCCTAGGCTGCAAGTCAGTCCTTATGAATACAGACTTCAGGCCACACACATATGCTGGAAACATGCCAGCCCCTGTGGGCACAAGAGTCAGGCCTGCTCATCCACTGACCTAGGTACCAAGCCATCTGACCCACAGACTCCAGCAGCAAGCCTGCCCATGGATCCTGAAGACACTTGGTCTAGAATCTCTGAATAGGCTAACTGGTAAAAGGCTTTTCCTGCTGAAGCCAGTTTGTAAAGAGAACAAGAAGTGCTTCCTTCCTCAAATGTGCCCACACCAGTACAAGTCCAAAAGATCGTGAATAATCAGAGAAACATGACATCATCAAAAGATCAAAATAAAGCACTGACGGTACAGGAGTTAAGAAATTATTTAGGCAGATAGTGAGGGTAAGGAAGTCCTCGGTAAGGTTTACCTTTTAATGAAAAGCAACCCACAAATCATTTTCTTTTTGTTTGTTTGTTTCTTTGGAGACAGGGTCTTGCTCTGTCACCCAGGCTGGAGTGCAGTGGCACAATCTCGGCTCACTGCAACCTCCACCTCCTGGGTTCAAGCGATTCTCCTGCCTCAGCCTCCCAGGTAGCTGGGATTATGGGTGGGTCACATGCCCGGCTAATTTTTGCATTTTTTAGTAGAGGTAGGGTTTCTCCACATTGGTCAGACTGGTCTTGAAAATGAAAATATATCCATTTATTCTGCCAGAGATCACAAGAGAAATCACAAGCAGTTTCATACAAAAAAGACCTGGTCCATATGGTGTTCTTTCCCAGCTCTACCCTAGTCAGACAGATTAAATCAAGGCCCTGGAAAGACCCAACAAAGCTAACAAGAGAAGAATCTATGCAGAACCTATTAGATCAAGGATACCCCCAACAGATCACAAGTACCAATCCATGACCTGTTAGGAACTGGGCTGCACAGCAGGAGGTGAGTGGTGGGAGCAAGCAAGGCTTTATCTATATTTACAGCAGCTCCCCATCACTAGCATTACCACCTGAGCTCTGCCTCCTGTCAGATCAGTGTCGGCATTAGATTTCCATAGGAACACAAACCCTATCGTGAACCGCACATGGGAAGGATCTAGGTTGCTCACTGATTACCAGAATCTAATGCCTGATGATCTGTCACTGTCTCCCATCGACCCCAGGGGGAACCATCTAGTTGCAGGAAAACAGGCTCAGGGCTCCCACTGATTCTATATTATGATGAATTGTATAATTATTTCATTATATATTACAATGTAACAATAATAGAAATAAAGTGCACAATAACTGCAATATGCTTGAATAATCCCGAAACCATTCCCTCACCCCTATGTGGCTGAGACTACAGGCGTGCACCACCATACTAGGCTAACTTTTTTTTTTGCATTTTTAGTAGAGATGGGGTTTCACGACGCTGGCCAGGCTAGTCTCAAGCTCCTGGCCTCAAGTGATCTGCCCACCTTGGCCTCCCAAAGTGCTGGGATTATAGGTGTGAGTCACCACACCTGGCCAATAAATGTTAAATGATATTATTAATAAACATATCTACCCTGGTTTCCTGAAGGCTCTTCAAATTCAATATCTTCATAAAATCATTGCCTTCCCTACCCTCACCCTCTGACCCCCACCACCCCAAAAAGGCTCCTCCATCTTCCATATACTGGTTTCAGTACAAATATCCTCATTCAATGCAGAAAGCTAGTTGTCATCCTTGACTCCTCTATCTTTTTATTCTCTGTAACTCTCAAATCCACCAACCCTATATAGCCACTAACATTTTCTCCCACTTCAGGAGCTCATAAACTCTCACTGATGGTATTTTATAGTTATGGGAATCCCATGCAGGATAAGAAAATAGATTTCATTTTCAGTTATAGATTGGATGGAATGGTATTCACGATTGAAATAACTTGCTCAAAGCAAACTTATCTAAAAGATTAAAAAGCAGTAAAATGTATAATAAAAATGTATGACCTGTGCCTGCTCACAAAAAGTCAGGTACGCTGCAATTATAAGTATGCTTTGTCATCTCTCCAACTTTCTGTGAACTCTATTCCAGCCAAACTGAAAGTCATTTTAAATCAGTTCTTACTAATATCATCTTCTATAAAACTTCACCGTATGTTCTTTATTAATATTTTCAGTTGTCATATACATTTTTTATAATTGCCCTATAGGATATTTTAATTCACAGACTTTTCACAGTGTGAATTTTAATCCCTTTTTATAGGAGAACTGTATTAGTCCATTCTCATATTGCTATAAAGAAATAGCTGAGTGGGGCGGAGCAAGATGGCCGAATAGGAACAGCTTCAGTCTCCATCTCCCAGGGCGAGCGACACAGAAGACTGGCGATTTCTGCATTTTCAACTGAGGTACTGGGGTCATCTCACTGGGGAGTGCCGGACAATCGGTGCTGGTCAGCTGCTGCAGCCCGACCAGCGAGAGCTGAAGCAGGGCGAGGCATCGCCTCACCTGGGAAGCGCGAGGGGGAAGGGAGTCCCTTTTCCTAGCC